>NC_079415.1:27545180-27625180 GCF_026213295.1 Gadus chalcogrammus | reverse complement strand
AAGCAGCATATTAGCATCACTTGCGCTAGCTGTCTCCTTGGAAACACATGGCTAACCGTCCTTCAAAAGCTTGGTCTCAAGACGCTCTTCTCGTAGCTTAACCACGCCTCCTCTATCCTCATTTAAGTGCAGTTGGGTAAATGACAGAAGTTTTTGTTAACTTTTCAAGGCTTAAAGAGAGATATCTGAAGTCCTAGCCCCCCCTGGCAGAAGGAATACCTCCCATGTGGTTTCCCACTCTAGGTTTCTTGTAATGGGTGGTGTCGATAAATGTGGGCCTGTGAAGCGATTTGACCGTTGTCCCCATAAAGACCCTTAATCATCAACGTGTGTGTCCCATTTTTTGCCAATTGCTCAGTGTACAGTTACCAATGCCAATGTCCTTTACTGTTTCTTACTCCCTTAGTATCTACCCAATTAATCAATCAATCAATCAATATAATTTATTCATTGAGATTCATTGAGATTAATATCTCTTTTCCAAGAATGACCTGGTCAATAAGACAGCACTATCATCAAATAAAATATGCACTATCAACAGTCATAGTTCTCATAAACCACATTCCGAATTAAGTAATAAATGATACAAGATTAGGGTAAAGACTGCAAATAGTTGAAATAAACAAAATAAACCGAATCAGATAAAGTTAATAAATCTGTCCGTTATCAAAAATACAACTTTAGAAACAATTGCTTAGACTAAGAGAACTATCTTCTCTGTTCACTTTGTCGCCTAAAGTCTGTGTCTCCATAAATATCCGAATCCCTCTCCATGCCAGTTGGCCAGTGTGCTATTGCTATCGCCGCTCACACTCCTCTTCCTCCCTCAGTGTTCCCACTGTGACAAGTCCTTCCTCAACGCCTCCTTCCTCCAGAACCACCTCCAGCGCCGACATCCCAACGAGTCGGAGATCCGTAAGTTGACCCCCGAACCGATTCTATGCTCCTATCACGTTTTTGTCGAAGTCATATCTTTATTAGACAAGTGTAGTCGATTGCACCTGTTTAGGGCAGTCTTTGATCACCTGAGTTACACTTGACTGTTATTTTCTAAGTGGTTCTGTGGTTGCCGTGGTAGAGAATCTAGGTCAGAAGCCTGGACTATTCTTTTCTTCTAAAAATAAAGGTTGAAGCTTTAAGGGATGGTTTGGCTTTTTGCGCCCTCAAGTGGTTAAAATATAATTAACAGAATAACATGGCCGTACGATACAATACATGTGAGCGAATACAGTGGAGATGACTCATTCAGAGACTTTAGGATACTATTAATTAAAAAAATATGGTGCCGTGCCAACAGAATCGCGGCCAGACAACGAGAAGAAGTCTCAGCTGGACGTCCTGAAGGAGGAGATCAGCAGCCTGAAGGAACAGCTGGTGCAGCAGCAGCAGACCCTGCAGGCCAAGACCGATCAGGTAGGCCTGTCTGTCTGCCCCTCTGTCTGCCCCTCTCTCTGCCTGCCCCTCTGTCAGTCTGTCTGTCTGCCCCTCTGTCTGTCTGTCTGTCTGCCTGCCCCTCTGTCAGTTTGTCTGTCTGTCTGTCTGTCTGCCCCTCTGTCAGTTGGTCTGTCTGTCTGTTTGTCTGTCTGTCTGTCTGTCTGTCTGTCTGTCTGTCTGTCTGTCTGTCTGTCTGTCTGTCTGTCTGTCTGCCCCTCTGTCGGTTTGGCTGTCTGTCTGCCTGTCTGCCCCTCTGTCAGTGTGTCTGCCTGTCTATCTTTCCCTGTGTCAGTGTATCTGTCTGTCTGTCTGCCCCTCTGTCCGCTTTTCTGTCTGTCTGTCTGCCCCTCTGTCTGCCCCTCTCTCTGCCTGCCCCTCTGTCAGTCTGTCTGTCTGCCCCTCTGTCTGTCTGTCTGTCTGCCTGCCCCTCTGTCGGTTTGGCTGTCTGTCTGCCTGTCTGCCCCTCTGTCAGTGTGTCTGCCTGTCTATCTGTCCCTGTGTCAGTGTATCTGTCTGTCTGTCTGCCCCTCTGTCGGTTTTTCGGTCTGTCTGTCTGTCTGCCCCTCTGTCAGTTTTTCTGTCTGTCTGTCTGCCCCTCTGTCGGTTTGTCTGTCTGTCTGTTTGTCTGTCTGCCCCTCTGTCGGTTTGTCTGTCTGTCTGTCTGCCCCCTCTGTCGGTTTGTCTGTCTGTCTGTCTGTCTGTCTGTCTGTCTGTCTGTCTGTCTGTCTGTCTGTCTGTCTGTCTGCCCCCTCTGTCGGTTTGTCTGTCTGTCTTTGGCAGATGCTTTTAACCAAAGCGAAGTCCATTTGTCAGAAGAAAGAGAAACATTATATCGTTGTCGGTACAGTAAGAATTGCTTTGTTAACTCGTTCCCTGTAGTTTGTCTGTCAGACCCTCTCTTTGGAAGTCACCGTTGCTTTCCTGTTCTTTGAAACGTGAATTCCGAAAAGCCTTCTAAATCAAACCAGAGATCTCCTCCGAAAGTAGAGTCCATGAAGATTAAAGGAAGGAAAATCTGATAGTGAATAAAAGCGACAGCGCTCCATCTCAACCATTAAATCTTAAACCTAACCCTGCCAGCAAAGGACCTTAGTCTAACTCCACTGCATTTGGTCCTTGGCTTAATAGGCGGGGAAACCTAATTTGTGAATAAAGACGACAATGCTCCAAACGCTCTATCTCCATCATAACCATCAAAGGAAATCACCTTGAGGAAGAACAGTGAGTCCTTCAAATGTTTTATTGCTAACAGCTGATTGTGCTTCCCTTGTGTGTGTGTGTGTGTGTGTGTGTGTGTGTGTGTGTGTGTGTGTGTGTGTGTGTGTGTGTGTGTGTGTGTGTGTGTGTGTGTGTGTGTGTGTGTGTGTCCGTCCGTCCCTCCTCCAGGAGAAGGAGCAGGAGTCTCTCCACCGGGACCTGGTGCGGGAGCTGGAGCGCTTCAAGGCGGAGGAGATGACCCGCATGGACCGCAAGATCGAGGACAGCCGCGACGGCTTCCGCCGCGAGATGGAGTTCTTCTACACCAGGAACTTCCAGGCTCGCATCGTAAGCTGAAAAGGATCCAGTACTCACGCCGTAGCTCCTAGACATAGTCCAGTCAGTCTGGTTGTATATAGCCCAACATTTCAACAATCTCATGGCCAAACATTCAACTAGACGTATCTGAAGTCAATGATCAATATCGATTTCAGTAATGTTGTAAAATCACATACTTTTCCTGATATATTTTACTAATAAATAATGCTGGCCAGGATGTAACAATCTCTTTGTTTACAATAATCTTGCAGACAGAACTCTGTTATTTAGTTTTTATAATTCTGAAAGTCTCCTGGGCACTGGAAACTCAGCTGTGGTGACTTCACAATGTATAGAATATTAATCAGATCAAATTTATATTCATATATCTATAATCAGGTGGAAATACATAATTTGCTGCTTGATGCTTTAAAAAAATAAAATGGATCATTATGAAATGAATTATTTTTTCTGGGTTGCTTGTCAGACAAAGCAAGCAAATTAAAGACGACGTTGGGCTCTGGTAACTCGGGGTTATGATTCATCGGTTATTCCCAAAAGTTCTTTGTCGATAAACCGGCTATGAAAATATGTACCCTACTATTTTGTTGAATCGGCTAAATATATATAAAAAACGCAAGCAGTGGTAAGAAATGGCCAAAATAGGAAAATAAGGACACTGCCAAAGACGGCACCATCTGTTTTTCTGGAGGAGATAAAAGTCTTCTCGTGTCTTGTTTGATATCAGGACACAGGATCGAACCAGTGTGCACCCATTAAAACCGTGCTAACCCCTCTTTTTCCTCGCCCTTTGACCTCGCTGACCCCACCCTGTAGGAGCAAGAGCACAGCCAGATGTCGCGGCGCGAGACGGCCAGCAGCCCCGTGCAGCGCCCCCCCGAGCGGGAGCAGGACGCCCACGCCGACGCCCAGGCGCACGCCATGCAGCGCCTGGAGCAGCAGCTCAGGAAACAGGTGCTGCTCTATTGTTTACATGGTTACCGCGGCGACCGCACCCGCTCTTAGAGCGGCACCTCAGCCTGGCGTCGGATGTGCTGTCCCCTACTCGCCGGGATCTTAGACAGAGATTCGCAGCTCTTTGATTTTTGGAACTAAAGCGTTTTGTGCGTGTGTGACAAAGTGTCAAACATGTGTCAAACATGTGTCGTATGGCATAACAAAAATCGGACAAGCAATAGTTATTATTCTGTTATTGTTTGAGAGAATAAGTGTTGAAACTGAACTTTGAAATAGAATGGGAATGGGTAATCAATGAAGCAAATCGTAAAGAATACTAATGGTAATAGTATTAGTATCGTAAACAGCAACAACTTCTTATTTGCTATATTTTCAGTATGACTAGATGATTGACATTGTGTCCCCCACCCCCCAGGATAAAAAGTGGGAATCCAGACTGCAGGAGATCAAAGGCCAACACGAGTCAGAGAAGAACCAGGTAACACTCACTCACTCACACAATTACAAACTCACTCACTCACTCCATCACCTACACTCACTCACTCAATCACCTACACTCTCCCTCTATCACCTACACTCACTCACTCCATCACCTACACTCACTGACTCACTCAATCCCCTACACTCACTCGCTCACTCACTCACCCAATCACCTGCAATGTCATTCACTCACCCATACTTTGACTCACGCATACTTTCACTAAGTGACTCTCTCAATCACCCATTCACTCACACTCACTCCCTCCCTCACTCAGCGACTCACTTGCAAACTAACTCCCACTCCCACTCACTCCAACTCTCACTCCCTCCCTCACTCTTTCACCCGTTCACCGGGCAGCTGCTGAGTGAGCTGAGCAGGATGCAGTCGTCGGTGGGGGAGCAGCAGAGCCGGGGTCAGAGGTCACTGGAGGAGATGGAGAGGAGGCTGCAGGAGAGAGACCGCACCATCACCTCTCAGAGAGAGCAGGTCTGTACACACACACACACACACACACACACACACACACACACACACACACACACACACACACACACACACACACACACACACACACACACACACACACACACACACACACACACACACACTGATACACACACACACACACACACACACACACACACACACACACACACACACACACACACACACACACACACACACACACACACACACACACACACACACACACTGATACACACACACACACACATACCTACACACACAAACACAGACACACACACACACAGACACACACACACACACACACACACAAACACACACACCCGAAAGAAAAAATAAAGTTTAAATTAAGTGACGATCCATCCCATGTGGCGTCTCGTTGCAGCTCCTTCCTTTTAGGCCACTAAGCAAACGTCTTGTAGATGAGACTGCGCCTGGGTTATTTTGGTTTCGATATTGGTTATATTTTAAAACAGCCCATCATTGTAGCCTACCACTCGTGGAATATAGCCTGGTTAACGCCAGACCTCAAGTCCTCAATCTACTTTGAGATGAGGTCTGGGAACCACACATTAATTTTCTCGTATTTGAGGCGTGGTTTACGATTGCCCGGAGCCGTTTATTGGGCGCTACGAATGTCTATCATATGAGTCTGTACGTAGCTCATAGCCAATCAAAGCCTGTTGGTAGCAGGGTAAAGACATCCTTCTTGGTAATGAAAGAGTTTAACGCCGAGTTTATCTAAGGCTGCATCGAAAGGTAATGCGTCTGCTGCCATTTTGGATCCGTAAACTACAAGCTTCGGTGTGTCGCAATGACGTCGTCATCATCTTGCCGTCCCTCTCTGTTCTGTGATTGGTTCCCAATCTCAGGCAAAAATCTGATCCATGGAATCCAGGCTGCCTAGCAGCACAAAATGAAATCGCACGCAAGGCAGCATGGGTATACCCAGGCTACGTGGAATAAGGAATTAAAAAGAGATTATGGAGTGATTTGACTCAGAAGTGACATTCGGCAATGGCCGCGTGAGATGTTCAGAACAAATTCAACTTCTAGTTCAATAACATCCACAGTTAAGAACGATTGTCGTAAAAAACTTTTTGCAAGGCAAGAAGGCACGTTTTGGGGTTATGTACAATAAAAAATATGAACATGCATGTTGCACTGTTGTGCAGTGGACTTGCAGGGAATTTTGGAATTAGTAGGCTCGAGTCAGCGTTTCTTTGATATCTAGGCTTTCTTTTTCTTTGCAAAAAACATTAGCCTATATAGTAGGCTTGATGCAACCGGCAGATGGCGGGCGGTTGCAGTTTTGAAAATGGTTCAAGAACATTGGTGCGGACGGATGACGGACGGACGATGAGTTTGTGATGCGGTTGCGGATAAGATAATAGCCCATCCACCACGCATCTCTAGTGTACACACACTCACACACATACACACACACACACACACACACACACACACACACACACACACACACACACACACACACACACACACACACACACACACACACACACACACACACACCATCACCTCTCAGAGAGAGCAGGTGTGCACACATACACACACAAACACACATAAGCAGATACACATACACAGAGACACACACAAACACACGCACACACATACACAGATACACATACACACAGACACACACAAACACACACTCCCACATACACACACACATGCAACACACCTCATCACCTCTCAGAGCTCTATCCACACACTCCCACACTGGACACACTCCTCTGTGTGCACTGGTCAGGAAGCGAGCTGGTGTTCCGGGTCTTGTTCAGGATATCCTGTATTTGGACTCGCTGGCTGAGATTTCCCGTGTTATCCTACAGCAACACTCTGTCATTCATAATACGCTCTCCTCTATCAGACAAGCACGTTCAGATACAACAGATGTAACGAAGGACTTGTGTAAGGATGAAATATAATAAGAATAAACCACAACATACAGTATATTATTTCTGATATGAATGCAACCTGTAAGGGTTAATCCTGCCGATTTTATCGACTCAATCAGCTGTAACTAAAGTCTTCTTCGTAGTGCATTGAGCTTGTTTTAGCGTTGTCAAGGAAACATGGTTGATAGATGTGTTTCACCATAGTTCTTAATGTTGGATTTGTAGTGCATTGATTCAGAACAGTTAAAGGTCCCTTTATCGAAAATGACTCACAGCCTTGGAACATTATTGACTAGTAATGGGACTGCCTTCAAATGTAAATGCATTCTGAAGCCTTGCCTCTGGTCTTTTTTGTCTTAGGTTGCAGCTCGGTGGCAGGTTGAACGAATCGGTTTAGTTTGGTTACCACCTTGTCCTAAAAGCGCAATAAAGCCTAAATAACATGTGTGTGTGGATAGTATAGTCCAATATACCGGGCCCCTTTAGAGCAGTTCCCTAAGCAACAACCCTGGGTGTTTCTAACCAATTACGGCCATCCTCTCATTTTCTTCTTCTGCAGATTAGGAACATATCCTCCCAACAGCCGGTCACCAAGATAGTGGAGGTACCAGGTAAGGACCCTCCATCATGTGTTGAAATGACTCCATCTTGTGTTGAGACGAGTCCATCATGTATCTGGATGATGACTCCATCATCTATTTAGATCACTCCATAAATGATTTAGATGCATATGGCAGCTGTATCGACGGTGACAGTACCCTCATCCCCTCTCTCTCTCTCTCTCTCTCTCTCTCTCTCTCTCTCTCTCTCTCTCTCTCTCTCTCTCTTTCTCTCTCTTTGTATTAGTCATCGTCACGGCGACCCCACCAGAACCGAGACGCAAGCGAATTGTCCGCGGTAAGTCAAAAGGAAAACACTGAAATTCATCAGACGAAATGTTAGCTTTTGCGCTACGCTAACCCAACTGCGACGTCTCCTAACACCCTGTGATTGGTTAAGAAGGAGCTTGGATGCGGGAGGATGAGGATGCAATGTACAAAAACGGAAAGAGAACCGCACCAAAAAACGCACACCCCTTCCCTTCTCCTCTTCCTCCTCCCCTTCTCCTTCATCCTCCTCCCCCCTCTCCTTCTCCTCCTCCTCCTCCCCTTCTCCTCTTCCTCCTCCCCTTCTGCTTCATCCTCCTCCCCCCTCTCCTTCTCCTTCTCCTCCTCCCACTTTTCTCCCCCTTCTCCTCTTCCCACTTTTCTTATCCTCTCCCCTTCTCCTCCTCCCACTTTCCCTCCCCCAATTCCTCCTTCACCCCCTTCTCCTCCTCCTCCACCGTTCTCCTCCTCCTCCTCCCCCTCCTCCTCACCCCTCCTTCTCCTCCTCACCCCAACTCCTCCTCCTCACCCCTCCTTCTCCTCCTCCCCAACTTCTCCTTGTCCCCTGAAACATTTTTGTGATCCCGTTCGGGGCCGTCCAATCAGAGGAGGCCACGCCCCCGGCTCCTCCGTGCCATTCCCTGGATCCGATACAGGAGATGTCGGAGGAGGACAGAGGTAAAGCGTGCGCGAGGTTGCTCCGCCTCCTCCACCTCCTCCTCCATGTGCACGTTCTCTTCTGCATGGTCACGTTCTCTTCTCCCTCCCTCCCTCCTCCCTCCCTCCCTCCACATCCTCATCCACACATGGTCAGCTATGGACGTCCACACAGAGCTTTCTGTGCAATATGGAACTGTTGTGGATTGCGCGTGCATATTGTTGTGGTGATCTCATTCTGTGCTCATCGTCGCAGTGTGTGTTTGTGTGCGTGTGTGTGTGTGATCAGACGCCCGTCGTTCCAACCCAGATGAACACATGATGTACGGATTCACGGGCCCCTATATGGAGTTAGATTCATGCCAAAACCCCGCACACACGCAAAACGTGTTTTGCTCACGCATAACGATTCACACGCACACAAAACGTGTTTTACTCACGCAAAATGATTCACACACACGCTCAGTGTGGTTTGCAAATACAAAACATCATTCACAAACTAATACATTTTGCTTCAGAAACAAATACAGTATGTTTTACACAAAGTACAAAAAAAAATCCTTCAAGCACACAAAACCATTCTACAAGTACGGAACACGAAAGCTGCGCGTGGATCGGAATGCATTTGCGCACAGATCGGATTGCATTTGCGCACGGATCAGCAAGGCGGAAAATTAGTGCCAAAAGTCACGTGACAAATAAATGTCCTGTGATTCATACTACACAACAGCAGGTGGCGGTGTTGAGTCAGTTTAAGGCCGCCAGGAGGATCTTTTTTCTCCCCAAAATCTTTATTTGATGCCGGCCAAACGTGTGTGGATTCAACTCCATACTATGCGACTTGCCGCCCCTTTGTCACGGAATCTGAATTGACGAACACAGAGATTGTGACATCCGTCAGCAACACGCAAGCTCTGTGTTCGCCAATCTACTTATCGAGTCTTAAAAACAAAATGGCGTCGACGGGTGGTCTACTGATGGTATTGTGTGTATAAAATGTACTTTTTAATAAACAATCTGTACACTTATAAAGTTCTCAATGCCTCGTTTTATATCTTAAGACCCTTATTGTACTACCCAAGAAGTGTCGGGCTACTTCTAGCATTTTAAATGGTTTAAAATAGCGATTTAGTTTTTACCATAACCACTGCCCCCATTGTTCCAAGTTTATAGCCTTTAGATAGAATCGGCTAAAAACAGCCAACTGAAGAAAGCGTCTATATGCGTTTTTTGTGCTCCAAAACGAACGTTTCAACTCAAGCATCAAATAAAGATTTTGGGGAGAAAAAAGATCGTCCTGGCGGCCTTAAACTGACTCAACACCGCCACCTGCTGCTGTGTAGTATGAATCACAGGACATTTATTTATCACGTGACTTTTGGCACTAATTTTCCGCCTTGCTGATCCGTGCGCAAATGCAATCCGATCCGTGCGCATCGGATTGGAATGGTTTAAAATAGCGATTTAGTTTTTACCATAACCACTGCCCCCATTGTTCCAAGTTTATAGCGTTTTGATAGAATCGGCTAAAAACAGCCAACTGAAGAAAGCGTCTATATGCGTTTTTTGTGCTCCAAAACGAACGTTTCAACTCAAGCATCAAATAAAGATTTTGGGGAGAAAAAAGATCGTCCTGGCGGCCTTAAACTGACTCAACACCGCCACCTGCTGCTGTGTATTATGAATCACAGGACATTTATTTATCACGTGACTTTTGGCACTAATTTTCCGCCTTGCTGATCCGTGCGCAAATGCAATCCGACCCGTGCGCAAATGCATTCCGATCCACGCGCAGCTTTCGTGTTCCGTACTTGTAGAATTGTTTTGTGTACTTGAAGGATTTTTTTTTGTACTTTGTGTAAAACATACTGTATTTGTTTCTGAAGCAAAATGCATTAGTTTGTGAATGATTTTTTGTATTTGCAAACCACACTGAGCGTGTGCAGGGGCGGCCCCAGCACATTTGGCGCTCTAGGCGAGGGGGGGGGTGTATGAAGCGATTGTTGACGGGGGGGGGGGGGGGGGGGGGGGTATAAAGCGATTGTTGACGGGGGGGGGGAGACGTGGCCAATAGGTGTTTTTTTTTTTGTTGTTTTTTTTTTTGTTGTTTTTTTTCTCGCGCATTTTATATTTTGCGCCCCCCCTCTAAATGGCGCTCTAGGCGGCCGCCTGACCCGCCTGTAGGGAAGGCCGCGCCTGAGCGTGTGTGTGAATCATTTTGCGTGAGTAAAAAACGTTTTGTGTGCGTGTGAATCGTTATGCGTGAGCAAAACATGTTTTGCGTGTGTGCGGGGTTTTGGCATGAATCTAACTCCATACCCCTATTTTACCTTTGAGTGTTAGGGTGACCCACCCTTCCAAAGTCCATCCTCTCTCCACGGGACATCACACATGGATGCCTACCAGCCTACCGAGTGGACTGTGCCAACTGGTTGGCCGGTAAACTGCAATGGCTTGTCAAGGGCTTATCAACATCATACCCGTTAATAATAATAATAATATAAGAAGAAGAAGAAGTAGAATACGTCTTTAAAGGTGCCATATTATACCACCAGGTGTGAGTGTGATTAGCCGTTACAAGCCGTTTAGACAATCGACCTCTTCTGACATCACAAGTGGGCATGACCACCTAGATGTGTGTTGGATAGATCTTGTCACCTTTAACAAATTAATTGGCACTCTGCATTTTCCGGTTAAGAGCAGGCGCCCATTAGTGTACTCATTTGTTAATTGCTTCCCTAATTGGATAACTGGGATGGCGGATGGATGAGTCATTGTGCCGTGGTGTCCCTTTGTTTCTGTCGTTGTTCCCAGACTCCAGCAGCGTCTCGGAGAAGAGGCGCCCCCCGGTGGTGTCGGCGGAGAGCAGGAGACCCGAGGCGGCGGCGGCGACTCCGGCTCCGGCTCCGGCTCTGGCTCCGGAGCGGCGGGAGAGGCTGACGCCGGCCGCCCTGCGGAGGAACCCCAGCCTCAGGAGAGAGCTGCGGCCCGCACTGGAGCTCGCCCTGGCCGAGAAGCTGGAGGACCTGGGGCTCCGGCCGGTATGCTACGCTCAGCTACGCTCATCAGAACACCTGTGTTTGTGTAATGTTTTCGTCATGATGTTTTTAAGAGACCCGCAGCAAATTTTGGATGCAGGTCATTTAAGGGCCGTAGCGGTCTGGAAGGTCGAACAGTGGGAACCGTCTCTCCTCGATTGATCAAACAGTGGTTCCAACTCGCAAGCCTTAGCTACAAGTAGCGTTGGATTTGGCTTAAAATCGTAAGATTTAAAATGAATTTCAAAAAAAGATTGTTGAAGTGATTGTACACTTCTAGCTATAAACCTCAATGTGGTACGCTACATGCTACCTAGATGTTGCTAAAACAAGGCTAAGGTTATTGGCTGCCCACATACTGTTTGTTATTTCTGTTACTGTTTGTTAATGTAATCAAAAACTTCATGAAGGACAATCAATGGTCATAACAATGGCGCCAACATCGCAGACCTTTTGATCGTCATTGTCACACAGTTTACCGACAAACAAAGAAAAGTAATTGATTGTGTGTGGGTGTCCTTTGTTTCCTCTCCAGGGGCAGAGTGGTCTGAAGAGCAAGGAGCTGAGCGGCATCCTGTCCCAGGTGGTCTCGGCGCGGGAGAGCGCGGCCCGCGAGGTGCCGCAGTACTGGCGCCACCGCGAGGAGGTGGTCCGCGACCTGGAACAGAGGCTTCAGGACCGACGCCGGGGCAGCGAGCCCGCCGCCAATGGCTCGCTGCGGGCCAAGGCCAGGGCCGCCGCTCAAGGTACGGGGACTGATGATGGAGTCATGAGGGACCCCTGTTAGAGGCGCCATAATCTATGTATATCTGTCCCTTTGAAAACATAAAGGGTTAAGGTTGCTTAAGCCTGAAGTCATAGTGATCTGCAAACGACTACTCTTTCATTGGCATTGGGATTAAACATGACATAGTATACCCCCAGGTGTGAGTGTGATTAGCCGTTACAAGTCGTTTTGAAAATCTGCCTCTTCTGACATCACAAGTGGGCGTGTCCACCTAGATGTGTGCCTGATAGATGAGCAACGTTTGCTTCAGTCCACTAGGTAGGCTTGACGAGTGATCTATCCGTCATACATCTAAGTGGAAACGCCCACTTGTGATGCAAGAAGAGGCAGATTTTCAAAACGGCTTGTAACGGCTACTCACACTCCAACCCTGGTGGCAGGGCCGTCGTAAAGGGGTGAAAGGTGATGATGATTCTAGGGGCCCACAGCCCAGGGGGGGCCCATGGCAATAAAAAAAAAAAAAAAAAAAAAAAGTAACTACCAGCCCATAGTACTAGGCCCCCCCCCCCCCCCCGTCAACAATTGCTCCTTCCACCCCCCCCCCCCAATTCAGCGCAGGGGGGCCCATCAGTACCTCTTGTACAGGAGCCCAGGACTTGTTGCAACGGCCCTGCCTGGTGGTATAATATGTAAACTTTAATATCATGCACGGATCTGAAAACTGTGGAAAAAAGGGATTTTGGAGTCACGAGCAAAGGTTTGGAGCTGCTGCGCTAACCAAATGTTAAATAAAAACAATTGACTTCTTGGCTTTCAAACTTCCAAGACAGAGCCAACATAGTTCAATACCAGTTATCAAACAGTACATAGACACTTCAGGTGAGTTAGTCCCCGCTAATGAGTTAAACAAATAAGCCAACTGTGTCTAGCCAAGTCCTTAAGCACTTTTTAGAAAGGAATGCGGTAATTTGTTGTGATGACACTGAACACACTCTTTTATGAAGCTCTATCTTAGACTAATGCTAACTTATTTTCTTTAACGACCTAGATAAGCTCCACTGACTCACTGCTGATCCACAACATGGTACTTACTTTGTGTGTGTGTGTTTGTGTGTGTGTGTGTTTGTGTGTCCAGCGAGTCAAAACAGACCTCGGTCCAGTAGCCTCCCCTCCAGGGTGACTCAGGTGATGTCTGGACCTCCGGCAAAACAGGCCAAGACCCCCCAGCCAACACCCAGGACCAGTACTGTCGACCAACCGAAGACCTTGACCAGCAGAGCCAGGAACCCGGCCAAGGCTGCCGTACCCAAGTATGGAAAACGACAACAGTAGTGGTCGCACTGTCGTCTACGCTAAAACACGAGATTCACTGGGACGTGGCTTTGCATGGGAATTCTCATAATAAGCAGCGGAAGTAACATGATGAATCTAGCAATTATGCTAACCGTGCTAATGCTAGCAGTGCTAATCGCACTGAAGCTAATCATGCGTCTCGACTCTCAGCTTCAGGACACCTCCTTTCAGCTCAGACGAAGACTCAGAGGAGGAAGAGGACAGTGAGGATGACGACGAGGAAGAGGACGAGGAGGATCTAAGAAGGATGCGCGGGCGCTCTCAGGACCCTAGGGGCCGGTCCCCGCAAGCCTCCAGACCTCAGCGGGCCCCCGTTGTGCTCCAGAACACAGCCGGCAGACCCAGCCCGGTCGCACGGCAGCAGACTCCAGCGCGGCCCGCACTCGCCTCCACGCCCAATCAGCAACGGGCACCAGCCGGGAACGTCGTGAAGGCGGCGGCCGTTAAGGCTCCGGACAGCGATGACGACGACTGGTCGGAGGTTAGCGTGCTGCAAGAGATCGACCCCAAGCGGCTACAGTCTTATGAGGACCGGAACGGCAGCACGGACAAGAGACCCGCGGTGAAACGTGAGTGCTGAAAGTGTTGTGTACCATTGGATAATGTTTGTTTTTGGCTCACATTAGGTCGATTCATGATTCATGATTCGTGACAAAGGTATGTGAACACACAACTATCACTTCAATATCATAGCTTCCCTATTTTATTTTTTGTTTAAATTAAAGGACAATAACGATCAGAACTATTGACAAGGTTAATAAAAATCCTGATCCTGAAACTGCAAAAAAATATTTTAAATGTGCTTCAATTTTTCTTAGCTAATAAAAGAAAATCCATTGATGTTAATTAACCATCGAAAAAATAAAATCTTGCTTAACCTGATTAGCTCGGTTCACTTTCAACCAATCAGAGGCCACGGTGCGGGAGTTGGCTGTGAAAGTGGAGAACAAGCTGGCGGAGAGAGGCGGGCGACGGCCAGCAGGGGGCGTGAACGTCGCACCGAAGAGTACAAAGAAAACAGAGGAGGAGGATGTAGTTCAGGAGCTACTGGTGAGGGCCCCTTTTCTTCTCGAGACCAGTGGTTGCAAGACGCTGTGCCTTTCATAATAACACACTTTGTTTGTATAGTGATATCTAGACACTCACCGGAACTTCACAATGGGAATAAAAAGTAGGAGTAGAGAATAAATAAAGAATCTAAAGAGCAATTTGCCATATAGTTTTATTTGTATTACTTTCTATATATATATTTTAATTAATTATTCCTCACAAACAGACCTACTGTACATTCTTTAGATATTTTTCATATTGAGTTCTTCTGTTAAATATTTATATTTTACTTTTAGTACACAGATCTAGAGGAGAGCAGTGATTGGGCGGTGTCGTCCCTGGAGGAGCCGGGTCACATCCTGGCTCTCCCCAAGTCGGGCCCCAAGGGGCCCCCACCGACCAGGAAGAGTCTGGACTCGTCCAGCACTAGCGTCTGGGGAACCTCCACGGGCAAGGGACAGAAATCCGGTAAGGGGCCACACCACAATTTGTCATGAAATATTGTGAACATGTTTAAATACCTCTAGATTTGTATTGCCTCGCTGTACTTTTATTTATTTTAGTTAAACCTATGAACGTTTTCCATTAGCCTCTAGTGGCTTGAGTAGCTACAGTTATAGCTATATGATTGATATGAAGCTATTTAAAGATTTACCCAGAAAAAAAATCGATTCATAGCAAAATAATCCCTGTATGGATTGACACGTGACAGTTGTGATTTATTCCTTGAGAAGCATTCTATGTTTTAATGGAGTAAACAGCTGCAGAAGAAAAAAATGACATAGTTAGACTTAGACTTAAAGACTTGCTTTATTGTCATTCAATAAACACAGCATCAGTGCATATATTAAAGGCCCTTCGTTACCTTGGCTCACGGTGGAGTGGACATATAAATATATGTAACATTCAAATATTCACAGAACATAAAGTGCTGGTATTACTTAAACAGGTTGAAATGACTGAGTGTATTAAAAGGATAATGATAAACGAATCAAGTGACAAAGTGATATTGCACTCAAAGGTAGAAGTTATAGTCCAGTGAGGATCCCATGGAGGGTGGGGGGTGTTACAGTCCATAGATGGGGGTTTATTTATTATATTATATATTAATTAACAGATTCCCTCGTAGCTCATTCGTTGTGGTCGCGTGTTTCTCAGGAGTGACGGACACCGCGGGGGCCGGCAGCACGCTGAAGAGCAGCCTGATCTCACTCAGCGACTTCAGCGACTCAGAAGACATTTAGCATTGCACACCCTACTGTTCTGACCCCACATGAACCCTGGAATGTCTTTGATGACCCCTTTATATATGATTTATGAGATTATTTTACCCTATAGGTACTGCTTTTATAGTGTCCGATTTATATGTGACAGAATCTTTTTTGTAGATTTTTGTTGATGATTTTCTCCTTTATACATTCATACAAGCAATAAATTGGGCTCTTTGTTCAATTAAATATTTCCATTCTGTCCATTGAATGTTCAAAAACAACAAAAAAGAATGTAAAAGAACGACATGAGACGTTTAGGGAGAAATTGCAATTTGTCTCAATTGCTTTATTTACATAAACAACAACAATATCAACCCAAAGAACCACCAATCTGCTAACGATAATCTAGTTCGCTCTTGTTGCTCACCAATCAGGGATCTGCTACCAGGTGACTGACCAATCATTGGGCAGGGGAGGGTTGCAGCATCCTTAGGGCGGGCCCAGTATTAGAAGGTTAGTGTTTTGGCTGAGGTAGGATTGAGGGTCTGTGTTAGGATTACAGTTGGCATTTTGATGGTGAATTTGATACCTTAAGTGATGGATTAGTGGGATAGATAAGATATTGTTTAAATTCATATAAATCAGTTTGACGTTAAGTAAGATGTTTTTGGGTTAGAGGTTAAAACAAGTCATAAAAAAATAAGTCACAGACCAACAATCTTGAAACATTTCTTGACACACAAAGAACAAAAAAATAATAAAAAGTCCAGTTCATACAACAACACGAATAAGTATTACAAAAGGCTTAAAAAAACAAAAACTCATGAGTCTCTGACCAAGCGGCTGCGACCGTCATACAAACTCCTCGCTCCCGGGGAAGTTGATGGTCCTGGGCTGGCTGGTGGTCCTGGGTGTCCTGATGGTCCCAGGGGTCCTCGTGCTCCGGACCCCCCTGCTGTCGCGGCCCTGGTAGAACAGAGGTGGTCCGTAGGTCCGTCTAGTCCGCGCTGTTGCGTACGTCCGTCTGGAGCGGGCCTGGGCGTATGTTGCGGGTCGGCGCGGACCCTTGTCGCTACTGGAGGAACGGAAATGGGCGTTATTTAGGATGGGTTTTTTGATTGGCATGTAGGGTGTTAGCCTCCCATCCAATAGGTGATGGCTTCCATCCCCTCTGTCCACAGTCCAACAAGTAAGCGCTCTGTAAGCAGGATGCCCTAAAAGAGTGTTCCCAAAACTCTAGGGGAAATGCATTTGGGGTCACCGGAGCTCGCTGAAGTATAAGCTTTAAGATATTTGACGATAAAGTTTGTATCTAAATAAATCAGACTATTTTTAGTTTGATTGGGTGATGAATGATGGTGAGTTTTAAGCAAATCCACAAAATTGTCAAAAGAAAAAATACGAAAAACAATGAATTCAGTGTGATTTACGTTTGACAAAAGTACCCACTAAAGAACTTTAGTAATCAATGGTGAGTTGCACTGTTAAACTGGTCGTTTTACCTGAAGTGTAGGCCCTCTCTGCCAGAGAGATAGCTCAAAAGGCCCCCTCCAACAAGCAGGAGGCTGGATCCGCCCCAGCCCACGAAGACCGCCGCCCCCAGCTCAAACCTGACCCGCAGAGACAGCAGATAGCGAGTCTGTTAAGAGATTGTGTTCATGGCTGGAATTTCCATTGAAAAATAAAATATGAATAACTATTTCACTATATTCTTTGGTAAAAAAAAAGATATAGATATATTCACAATGTGTACAATTCAGTACCTTGCAGTTACTGATTTCATGTCCTGTCTTACTGGCTGTGCAACAGTGATATGCAAACTAGCTCGGCTAACCGGTTGGCCTAAGTGTTTTTTTCAATACAGCACAAGTTAGCTTTGTGACCTTTCATTCCTACATGGAAACGTGTCTCACGGTTCTGTTTTCTGTCAACAGAAACAGAAAACAAAAAGTTCAGTCAAATGACTGCTTGCCACAGAAGCAACACCTTACTCACTTCTGTGACACAAAGTTTGGATCCTTGAACTCGCTAACGACTCGGTTGCCCCAAAGTGAGTAGGTGACCATCCCACAGAGACCTAGGAGGAAGCGAAATATAGGATTATATTTGATATACTGCTGATTTTACTGGTAGGCTATATTTCATTACGATAGAGTAATAATAAAGCGATAAAGAAATTAATGATATTTAATCAATTAAACTTAATTAATATAGTTGTTTAGGGTTTAAAGGGTTTAAACTTCCATTTTACTTGAAGATGGTTTTGCATTGTTGAAGACTCCCTCGAAAGGTTTAAAAGTGCCATTGCGTGCATGATCTGCGACGTCACGTCAACTGCTTATTTTTAAGCGTCACTGTGACACGTGCTGTCCCCAGCTGTCCCCCATAGGTTACATTAAGGAGCTCTATTACAGTGTGATTTATATATATCTATTCCTATTTGGTTTGGAGTTTACGTACATTTCTGAGCAAAATGGGCATCTCTTTCACGATTGGTTCGGGGAACCCATTTTCCCTGTCAATCACAGGTGGGCTTGAAACCCAATTTTTTTTTTTTTTTACCTGATACAAAATACGTGACCGCTCCTGCGAAGGTGACCCGGGCGTTGGCGAGCTCCGAGCCGCCGATCTTGGTGCACTTCATCCCGATGAGCGTCAGGACGCCGCCGAAGAAGCCGGTGGCGACGGACGCCACGGCCAGCGCGCGGCACGCGTGGAGGAACGCTGGAGGACACAAGACGGTTGAGGAAGCGAACCATTTGTCCGACACACACAATGCACCCAGAGGAGCGTTATCTAAGTAAAAACAGAGGAAAGGAAATTAAAGTAAATCGATCTGTAACATTTATTTATTTCGGGGATATATCTTTATAGGCCTACATATTTATTTATAATAATTATATATTTGAATTATGCCTACTTCATTCATTTCACCGCTGCATATATTATAGTTTCCTAGTTTCGTGCTTTTGGCCCAGAAGCCCAGGGGGGGCCCCCATACCCTAAAGGGAAAAACATTAGCCTACTTATAATAACAGCACGTCATGCCATCAATAGCCATTCCGCACGGGCGTAGACAGTAATTTTGGATATAGAACTACTGACGCTACGAGGGGCCAGCTCAGCCAATGGAAGCACAATGTCGAACAAGAACTTGAATGGGGCCGGGGGGGATTATAAGAGGAGAGTGTTGACATGTAGTAAAATCCAATCACTAACCGTGGCCTTTCTAATTAAAAGTATTCAGGCTCTCAGGGGCCCCACAGGTTGCCCCCTTAATCTGGGCCCTTAGCAGAACCCTTTGTTTCCCTTTGTTAATCCTCAATTTGTTATTACTGTCTAAATCATTGTTTGATTAAAAATCTGAACGTAACTTTGCTCAAGTTCTGAAACACACATTGAAGTAGACCCACAAAATAATTAGATCTGAACCATAACTTTACAGGTCGTAACGTTTTTCATGGTTAGCTTTTGATTTTTACATTTTATTCAATAAAAAATACAAGCGGAAGCAGCATCTCAAATTATTTTATAACACTGATCACGCCTACCGCTCATTTCACGCTTTCCTTTTATTTTTTTAATGTTTATGGAGACGCTTTACCTTTCTTTGTAAAGGTAAAAAATCTCTGGTGGGCCTATTTAATCACATGAAATAAGGCCCACTGATACCTAATACAGGCCCGCTAAACAGTGACGACTGGCCGACGTCTGACGCCTACCGGAGAGTCCCAGCATGGAGGGGTAGTACTTGCAGTCGGAGACGCCCGTGGTGTCCGAGATGCAGTCCATCCACAGATTTGAGAAGTAGTTGGCGGTGGTTAGGACGGTGCTGCCCACCTCAGAGAAGTTCCAGTACTCCGTGGGCAAGGTGGAGCAAACCAGGACCCAGCCGCACAGACACGACACGAAGCAGCCCACCTCCAAGTACATCACCACGGTCCTGTACTTCATCGTGGCCGTCCACCCCTAATCAAATAGAATAAAATCCAACAGCAACAAAAGGAGGAATCTGGAAAATGCTACTGTGATTTAATGGTTAAAAGACCATGGGCAATGGAGAGAGAAGACAGTTGTAAAATGCTTTCAAGACAAGTCAAGCTTGGATAAACTGAGATCAGGTGTTGAGCGTCAAAATGCTGATGCGGGCTGGTTAAACCAGTCGGTCTTCATCACGTCTTTTAGTTGTTTTTGCCCAGTAAGCATTTGACCCAACACTTTCCCACGAGTGGAAGTGGGAATGTCCTTTTATCTGTAATCGTAGCCAACCCCTCTCAAATTTCTTGCTTAGAGAGAGAGTTTCATATGCCCCATGTTTATTTGAAGATGACATCACTCTGTCTAATCTAGAGTAGCTAAACGGTCGAGGAACAAAAAAAAGTAACAATAACAAGGATCCAATCAAATGAATAATTAATTGTAAATTGCAAAAAAGGCAATGATTATTCAAGGGTTAATCAGAGTGGAGTTTAGTCCCTTCTGGTTGGGCCCTTGGGCCTGACGGCCCCCACATCATCACACACTAATACCCTGAAATGGACTAGGAGACAAAGTCAAAGTGCCAGGGTTGTCGATTAGTGTTTTAATAATGTCATTGCATTTTGTCCATTTAGATTTTCCATTTCCGACCGATTCATTTCCAGGGTTCCTTTGCGTCAGACACCTCGTTAGGGCTAACAGGGTACACCTGAGCTGCCCTCCCCAGCTGCTACAGGCCTAAAGGAGAGCCCCACTTCAGTCTGCGCTTCAGAAAGTCCTCAGATGTGAAGGCTTGTTATACTGTGGTGGTTTTTCGTCTATTGTCTGATCATTGTGGCTAGTCCTACATAAAATAGGGTGTCCTTTATGTACAGCGAAGTTTCTTGAAATTTTTGAACATTTACCATTAATGAAATAGATGAAATCTTGGGGTTTCTGAAGATTTTATAATTTTACGATATTCATACACTTGAAATCAAAGATGATATAGCATTTGACCACAAAAGGTATTTATTCAGTTTTATTTATGTACATCATTGGCAAACCAATATATAGTATAACTTTGAATCTTTGGTAGAAAGTACAGTAAAGGTTTCCCAATAGCTTCCCAGCATTGATATCCTCTTTATTGAAACAATTCAAGCATTAGGCTGTTGTGTCAAACAATATCCCCATTACGTTCTGGAGAAATCTTTCCATGTGGCTCCAGAGCGGCTGACATTTTGGATCGTAATCCTAGTAGTACGGTGTTATTTATATAAACACTAACGTAAATGTAATAGTGCTGTGACACTCCTACCTATATACACATGTCTTACCCTGAACCAGTTCCTTATGTGTCAATGGGCCAAAAATATATAAAAATCTAAAATATTTCTACATTTTGGTGGTATCTGGAACAATAAATTATTTAGTGGCTATATATTTTTTTTTTCTTTGGTTTCCCACTGATGAGCAGGGGTTGAAGGACAACAGGAGGAGTTGAGATTAAAGGAGTGTTTGAGGAATTGATAAAAAAATACAGTGAAGATGACCAGACAAGCCCTATTCACTATCCCCAGGACGGAATGAACAGAAATGATGAATAGAAAACCAATAAACCCAATTGCCAAACTAATTGATCAAGCAAAAACAATATCCACACATCCATTCAGATTCACGGTCGACAAAAACGCACAATCGTATCTGGAGAGAACCTGTAATGTAATTGCACACTATTGTATTTAAAGGTGACATATTATACCAGGTGTGAGTGTGATTAGCCGTTACAAGCATTTTTGAAAATCGGCCTCTTCTGACATCACAAGTGGGCGTGTCCACCTAGATGTGTGCTGGATAGATCAGTCTACCAGCCTACCCAGCGGACTGCAGCAAACGTTGCACATCTATCTGTCACACATCACAGGTGGACACGCCCACCTGTGATGTCAGAAGAGGCAGATTTTCAAATCGGCTTGTAACGGTTAATCCCACTCACACCTGTTGGTATGATATGTCACCTTTAAATATATTTCAAACGTAGTTGGTATTCAAGAAGGGTATGCGGTCACTCCTGGACCCAGCGGACCGAGACGATACTGTCCCAGCGCCCCCAGCCCCGCTGGAGCGAGACGACCGGCTGGACCTCGACGAGCGGCCCGACTCCGAGGCTGATGACCTGGCGGCCCGGGACCGAGAGGGCCGCCCCGCCGACCTGGAAGACCCGGATGACCTGGAAGACCTGGAAGACCCGGAGGAATGTTCGGCCCTCGACGAGATCCCGGACACATCGGAACGAGCAGTGGAGGAAGAGGAGGAGGAGGTGGAGGAGGTGGAGACCTTGCTCTTGGATGGGATCTCAGACACGGTGGACAAGGCCGTTGTCGTCTCAGGAAGCTCAAGAACGGCGGGAATCACGATAGTCCTTCAAAGGGAAAGTCGAACTTTATAAGCGGGATTTCTTTCATTGGTTCAGCAATCTTCATCCTTACCTTACAGCTTGGGTAGGCAATTTGGAGAAACAAGTCAGCAAGATTTGGAAAGAATCTAACCGTAAAAATCCCAACCTTCTCTTCAGGCCTATGTCTAAAGCCACTTACCAAAAATACTTGACTAGCTCGCTAGCTTTAGCCTAGAGGGCGAGTAGACAGAGTGGTAGGCCTTACAACCTGCCACAGATACCGGATTTGTTAAATTTTTTGACTGAGTATTCTAAAATCAGTTGCCTACCATAGCTTTAACTTACCCCTTATAAACTATACACGGCAAAGCGATGTACCATGGTAACAAGTATTTCAATTTTACATTGAATCATTTAGCCAAACATTTTATCCAAACGGGATAGAAAAATGGAAGGGCTGCACACCCTCTTTCAAAAAACAACCAACTACACAGAGCGCAGAGTATAGGAATTATTATCATAGGTAGTGAGAGGCATCGTGGGAGTTCAGACATCACAACAAAGTAACCCGACACACACAGCTAACCTTGAAACACAGGATCTTCTTATCAGAGAAAAAAAAGAGCTATAATAATCTTATTGTGTGTGTCTGTTTGTGTGTATATTTGTGTGTGTGTGTTTGTGTGTTTGTGTGTGTGTGTGTGTGTGTGTGTGTGTGTGTGTGTGTGTGTGTGTGTGTGTGTGTGTGTGTGTGTGTGTGTGTGTTGTGTGTGTGTGTGTGTGTGTGTGTGTGTGTGTGTGTATGTGTGTGTGTGTGTGTGTGTATGTGTGTGTGTGTGTGTGTGCGTGTGTGTGTGTGCGCACACGGGGGGACGCTTACGTCACTTTTCCTCCACACAGCGGCTTGCATGAGGCCCACAGGTAAAAACATCCGCCAGTAATGTGAAACGCAGAGCCCACCCAGCCCAGGAAGAGAGGGGTCCCCAGGTCAAACCTAGAGAGAGAGAGAGAGAGAGGGGGGGGGGGGGGGGAGAAGGAGAGAGGGAGATAGAGAGGGTGAGAGCGAGAGAGAGGTTAAACATACGTAGAAAAGGTGAGGGATAGAGAGAGAGGGGGGGAAGACACAGAGAGAGGGTGAGGGTGAAAGATAGAGGGATAGAGAGAGTGAGAGAGAGAGACAGAGAGAGAGAGAGACAGAGAGGGTAGAGAGAGAGAGAGAGAGAGAGAGAGAGAGAGAGAGAGAGAGAGAGAGAGAGAGAGAGAGAGAGAGAGAGACAGAGAGAGAGAGAGAGGGTGAGAGAGAGACAGAGAGAAAGAGAGAGAGAGAGAGAGTAAATGAGTTAACTGTCATTCACAATGCAGTTGAAGAAATGATATTGTTTAACAATGTAATATATGATTCATTGAGCTAACAACGAAGATGACTTCTTGACCTACTTCAGTCCTTCAAAATGGGGGTTGAAGTATTCTCCAGAGACGTACTGGGCATAGACCACATACCCGCACGTTGACAGGATACCTGAGGTTCACAAAAGCATTCACTTCAGATTTCAGAATTACATAAGGTCGTTATTATACATTAAGAAAAAACTATTTGATAAAGTTTTAGAAAAATACATTTCAACCTTTGATTGAGCAAATATTGGTTGCACTTTATTATTGGTTTAGCTTTCTTCATTAAATAATAAAAATGGAGAGTGCAGCTATTTGTGTTTTAGCAATATTGAATCTTTGCTCGGATAAGGAAGTCCATGTTCAATGCAATCCCTACCATGTTTTGGCACAACCCCTTTCCTCCACAGTGAGTCAGGCACTTCAACATGTTACTTGTTGCATTAAATAGATTGCAACTAGATTGCTAGTTGGCTCGAAAACACTAGAGTTGATTATGAAATACTGGTCCAGGAATTTAATAAAACATTGCAAATGTACAACTGGGTTGTTTCATGTCTCTGGGACACCTATCCTAGTTTACACTCCTCTGGTTCCCAGCTGCTTACCGCTGAGTATGTGGAAGCATCCCCCTGCGTAGACCTTCCTGTGTTTGGGCTTCTCCTTCCCACCCAGGAAGGTGCATTCCATGCCCATCATGCTGAGCACGAAGCCCAGCGCGCCCACCGCCAGCGACCCCATTAGCAGCCCACGCACTATCTGGATGTGGCCTGCAGGGGGCAGCAGATAGACGGAAATTTCAATGATGGGAAGAAAACGGGTGTTGCAGAACAAGGTCGAAGGATGAGACCAAAGGCAGACCCAGGAATAGGCCAATATAGTACTATGTATGGGAAAATTTAATGGACTGAAACTGTGTGCCAACATTGCATGAATGACCCTTCACTGTAAACATTTCCACACACTGCACAAACCTAAAATAACCTAAAAGAGTTACAAGTGGCAAGTTGTGTCCTCTAAGACTCATCCTTCACCCAAATACGAAACCAACTAGCCACTGATCATGTCTATACAAACTAAATCCATTTTTTTTTGGGTCAATAATTTACAGAAACATGCCCTGTTTCAAAAGTGCCCCAGATCGTTCAGAACACACTTCAAACTTCTACCCAACGAACAACAGACACGTCTCACCCACCATCCACGGACCAGAGCACGGGGAAGTCGTAGCAGTTGGTGACGGCCGTGGAGTCGGTGAAGCAAGCCCGCCAAAGGCTGGACCAGAACCAGGCTATCTTGATGATTGACGAGCCCCCCATCCCACCAATGGAGGTGATCTTCCAGCCCTCCATGGCTATGGTGCAGGCCACGAAGATCCAGCCCAGCACCGTCATCAGAAACCCCCAGATCTGGACCACACGGATCTTCATCGCTGCTGGGAACCCCTCGGTGTGTTAGTCTCTTTTTTGGGGGGGAGAGGGGGGCGGCGTCTTGACAGACGTTGCCAAGGAATCACGATCCCTCCAGACGTGATTTTTTTCTTTGTATTGCGGCGTTCTCTTCACCTTGCTAACTCCTAATTTGGCCATCGGAAGTCCATAGCGATTCACAGGGAGCTCCGAGTGAGGTGTGGAACGACCGTTTCGTGTTGCAGGCCGCTGCGTGTGAGAGGCGGCGGTGTGCCGAGCTCTCAGGGCCCTCACCGTCACTGCTGGAGATGTGGAGTCAAGATATTGGCCGAAACTGTAGGCCTCAGCATTCGGCTCGGGTTATCAAAACAAGGGATTAGATGCACCTTCTCTCATCCTATTGGTTGGTTTCTGGGGCACTCAACAAGTTAGATTGTTGTTTGAATTCAACAATATAACTTAATCAGAGCAATTAGAGCAATAGCCCTGATTTGGCGACAATTTTAACTGCTTTCTGTACAATGATTCAGCAGGATAGGATCTACTTTTCCAGACATGTTGGATCTTTCTGCCTAGATGACACCTAACTCCACCCAGCCATTGAGTTTGACAAGCCCTTACCGGTGTTCCTTCATATTGTTCTTATTGCAATACTATGACATTAGTGCTTGACTTGGCTGCAGGGCAGACACCACCCAGCATCTTCCTCTGAAGCTGTTAAAGGCCTACACTGTGGGGCCGCATGCTGAGCCTCAGACCGTCTACTGCCCATGCTCTCTGAGCCACCATGACTGGAATTAAATACGTCATTGGAGGGTTATTAGGGTTAGGGTTTGGGGGTTGATTGATGTGAGGATTTCTGCAGGGAGCGTCCATGAAAGGGATGTTTCACGACCCCGGTCTCAGCTTATAAGTAAAGGAGGGACAGATTGGCTGTGGTGACAGTATTGTACCATGTGATGTGAGTGGGCCCCCCTGGTGATTAAAGTGTACAAGGCGAATAGTGTGTATGTGTGTGTGTGTGTGTGTGTGTGTGTGTGTGTGTGTGTGTGTGTGTGTGTGTGTGTGTGTGTGTGTGTGTGTGTGGGTGTATGTGTTTGTGTGCTGGCCAGCTCGGTTTTGGGCTGTGATATGCACCTGTCGTGAACATGTCCCACCGCGATTCTTTTTTTAGGTAATAGAAGAGAAGAAGAGATCATCCTTGATTCTCGCTCTTTAGAAGAGTTGCGTTTTAGAGAGGGGAAATACAATATGTTATTCTCGAACTAAATCGATCTCTTGAGGTGTGAGACATTGAACAGAAAGGACAAAAAACAAAACTATGGAGCACCTCACTATAGGAAAAAAGAGATTCACCCAGAAGTTCTTATTATTGATTGAGAATCACATAAATAATATCAACCATATAAACCTCAATCATTTCAATTAAGTTGTGTGCTCAGTCCTTGTTTTAATTGCATGTCCCCATTTGCCTTATCGTAACCTATTTGTTTTGTTTTTCCCAATAAAAAGTGCATTTCACGACAGGGAGTGCATACCAATGCTGCACAACACCTGAGAAGAGAAGGGTTGTAGTAGCCATTCAGTGATCTGGGTCGACTGACCATGGTCGCTCACTCAGACTACTTGTTACGACCAGCAATTGGCGCCAAAGCTAGTGGTCCGAACCAGTTGGCGAGTGATCAGTGAAGTTGTCTGTGTTGTAGCCTACGTTAAAGAGGAAACGATGATGAGGAAGCAATTATGACATACATTTCTATGGAGGTAGATTTGTGTCTTTATTATGCAATCAAAAATAATAGGTTTGAGAGCAAAACTTTCCACACTGCAATAAAAAAATAGGTTTGAGAGCAAAATTGTCCACACTGCAATCAAAAAATAGATTTGAGAGCAAAACTATCGACACTGCAATCAAAAAATGTTTTATTGCAAGATAAATTAATGTGATAAAAAAAAATATTAATGGGAATCCAAAAGTTTTGTTTGCAAACCCAAAAGTTTTGGTTGCAAATCCAAAAGTTTTGTTTGCGAATCCAAAAGTTTTGTTTGCGAATCAAAAAGCTTTGTTTGCGAATCCTAAAGTTTTGCTTGCGAATCCAAAAGCTTTGCTTGCTGTTGAGCTGAATCTCGTGGGCGGGACCTACGCCGAAAGATGTAAGACACGTCTCTATTGGCCAGTCTCGATCGCAGTGACAGCTTGGCAACATCCACAGTTAGTAACGAGAGAGGGAGTTCTATTTCATGTAGGCTACGCCGTCTAGGCTTCGCCTTATGGGCTTGTCCCGTGCGCGCGCTTGCGCGCCCTGAAAATTCCGTAGGCCTCCCTGTCCGCCGACAAGGAGACCATGGCAGAGGAGAGCAGGGCGATGTTGTTGAGCGCCGCCGCGGATTGGGAGAAACAAACAAACACCCTGTCCGTCAGGCCGACAATCTGCTTCTGGAGGCGGTCGGGGGGCAGAGGCTTTTCAGATGTTGCCAAGCTGTCACTCCGATCGAGACTGGCCAATAGAGACGTGTCTTACATCTTTCGGCGTAGGTCCCGCCCACGAGATTCAGCTCAACAGCAAGCAAAGCTTTGGATTCGCAAGCAAAACTTTAGGATTCGCAAACAAAGCTTTTTGATTCGCAAACAAAACTTTTGGATTCGCAAACAAAACTTTTGGATTTGCAAACAAACTTTTGGGTTTGCAAAACAAAACTTTGGATTCCCATTAATATTTTTTTTATCACATTAATTTATCTTGCAATAAAACATTTTTTGATTGCAGTGTCGATAGGTTTTGCTCTCAAATCTATTTTTGATTGCAGTGTGGAAAGTTTTGCTCTCAAACCTATTTTTTGATTGCAGTGTGGAAAGTTTTGCTCTCAAACCTATTATTTTTGATTGCATAATAAAGACACAAATCTACCTCCATACATTTCTGAGCCAGCAGTTTGAAAAAAAGGCAAAATTGCAAGAGAGCCAAACGATGACCGTCATGCGGGCGAAATCTGCATATTAGTGAACTTTAAAGAGATGGAGGCCGGTGGCTCTTTGTCATCCATGCCCAAAAAGCATGATTTAATTTAGCAAATTGAGGAACTATTGAGGACCAAAACCTAGTTCCTCCCTCATTGAGCCCCCCCCCCCCCCCCCCTTTCAGAAAGAAGGCACTCTCCAGCAGGCTTCTGTCATGCTGAGTGGATAAATCTCAACACACAAACTAGACCAACATCAATGCTCTTGAGATGTGTTTTTTATATATATAACACCTGCAACAGCGATATGCTGCTGTACACTTCAAGTTGTTCAGGTTGTCACTGTGAGCGGAGGAAAGACGTTAAATGTATGAATCTGTTTCAGGAGGAATACATGACTTCGCAACGGCGAAGTCTTTTGACAGTTTATTATTTATCCTGCTGTCCGGGGGGCAAAGTATTTTGACTATTTGATTATGATCTCGGTGCCAGGGTTGCTAATTCCTAGTTGCGCTAAAGTGTGGACACGCTGCCCTCTAGTGGTCACTGAGGTGCGTGCTTCAGGAAATCGCAGCCGACCAAAAGCTGTCATCAAAAACGTATTTGGAGTCTACGGTGATGTTAATCTGAGCGATCGATGCGTCAATCAATGTAATGTGTTTATTAATGCGTCATTATCCTTCCTCTTGGAAACATACACCCAGCAAAAAAAAAAAAAAAAAAAAACGCACAATGCAACCATTATCTTAACTCCCCCCTGCTCCTTCTCCTTGGAACAATCCAGAAACCTGATCACTGTTTAGCGGACGGCAGGGAACCGGGGCGACCAGGTAAATGAAGTATTTTCGTCATGGGGGGCAAGTGCTATTGTGTGACATGGGACGGTTGGGACGGGGATGGGGGTCTCGATATTGATCAACAGGTGGTGATAGATCAGTGCTAGTGATACATTATGACCTCTCGAGGTCAGAGGGACACTGCGAGAATGGGAGGAAACCATCTTCTGTTTTAGACTTTTCTCAGAGGGGCCTGTTGATTTTGTAGTAAAGGAAAACCTGACCCATTAAATCCATTACAATTCTTCACTGATAAAGTTTTTGTATCTTTATATGGGTTTCATTGGTACATTTCAGTTAAATATGTTTTTTTTAAGTTGTCATCACAGAAGTCAATAGCCAATAGTGATGTTTTATAAAACTTTATTTACGTTGACACGTAAAAATGTACAAACAATGAGAAAAAAACGTTGAGATATTGAGTAGAAGGATTGAAAGTGGTATAGGCTACATGGCGTTAAGCAGCAGGTATTGAGTTAGGGCATCTTGCTGTAGGGTGACTACAGTTTCACCCCCTAACCTTAAAGACAAACCCTAATAACTTGTCACTAGATCAGGAGTTCCTAACCTTTTCGACTCATGGCCCACTTCCTATCTCTGTTTAAAAGTAGATATTTCGGAGCTCACCCAAAACCCAATAATCAAAAGTAGTGGAGGCTTACTACATTAACCTAACTTATTAAAGTTATTTCCTGTTCTTGAAGTTGTATGAGTTATTATGGAGAGCTTGTTGCAATTTTTAGAATTCTGAATTCAGTGTTGTTGTTTTCGATGTCCCCGTCGCTGCGCCCTGCCCGTCACACATAGGCGTACGTTCGAATCTCCGCGTCGAGTCCCGCTGAGCGCGCTGCGTCTCCGCGTGGAGTACTCTGCCTTTCCACGGGGCGAGCGGTCGCAAATGACGCGCGCCTGCCGTAGGTGTACTCTGGTCTACTGGACAAAAGGAACAGGCGGAAAAATAAAAGAATTGAAGTGTGTGTATATGCATATATATATATATTATATATAGATATATATAGATAATTGTGTGTGTATATTGGGGCTTCAATGGTGTGGTGTGTGGTGTGTGTGTGTGTGTGTGTTTGTGTTGTGTGGTGTGTGTGTGTGTGTTGTGGGGGTGTGTGTGTGTGTGTGTGTGTGTGTGTGTGTGTGTTGTGGTGTGGTGTGTGTGGTGTGTGTGTGTGTGTGTGTGTAAGTGTGTAAGTGTGTGTGTGTGTGTAAGTGTGTGTGTGTGTGGGTGTACACCTTGTGGTGTCGCATGGTCGACAATAAATAGTGATTCAAATTGAGAGGAACGTACAAACAAGTGAAACCTTGCCTTGACGAACTGCGCTGAGGATGTCCCGCTATCAAGCGTTAATATGCTATTTATAAATCAATGAAAGTACAAATATAATGAAATGGTTAAAATACTACTACTGGTATTAATTCTTTAAATTCTACTTCCATAATTTTCTACCCTCACAGCAAACTGTGTTCTGTCCGCAGTGGTTCTCTTGCCCTCGCTGCCAAGGTGACATTCACATAGATAATTGAGGTCGTTATTTAACTGAAACAAAGAAAAACAGTCATGTCATAATGGATATTAAAAAGAAAATCATGCTGTTCACCCCAGGAACCACGTCTCTCCTCGGGGTCAGAGTTGGTCTGGGGGTCACTGCACAGCTTTTCCCTGACTGGAACCACAGCGCTCTTTAAACAAAGGCCTGCCTCAAAGGGCAATAAGAGTGATTCCCTATATTGTATTCATGCAGTAAAATCTCCCAAGAATGACCCTTGAAACATCCCAAGAGCCTTGGAGGGGACAAAAGGCTTAAACAAATATCATTAAAATCCTTATTTGAGTAATTTATTGTCCGATTGACTGATTGACCGATCTACTGATTAGTGATTGATTGAGCTTGCCTGACTGTGAAGCCTTCCGACAGGGGACAGACAGAAGACCAGGCCTCCCAGGACACACAGCACGGAGCCGGCCCAGGCCGATGAAGAGCGCGCCGCCCAGCTCAAACCTGCACAGGGACCACAGCCCAATGCATCATCACGCTAACGGCATCGCTAATGCTAATGGAAACAGTGACGGTAATGGACAATGATGATTATAATAATGATAATGATATAATGTATGTAATTTTAAATTAATGAATCACACGAAAAAAAATAATAACTAACTAAACAAATACAATCACGTTCAAAAAGAAGACACATAATAATTGGCAAATATTTACCTTCTGTGCAATGAAGAGAGGATCAAAGAAGTCTGTGGTGATCCTGTGAGCGTAGATGGAGCAGGCGGTGATGCAACAGAGCCCTGGAACAAGAAAAATACTAACAAATGATCCACTAATTATTCCGCTCAAACCAGTTGGGGAACCAAAACCATGGATGTGTTAATGCTATTGACTGCCATGAAAAATGTTAAAGATGATGTTGATAGACACTACAGGAGCTAAAGGTCATGTATCTATACGTGTGTATGTGTGTGGGTTTGTGGTGTGTGGAAGACTTTGGGTGTGTGTTTGTGTAAGTGTCAGTGTGTGGTGGGGTGACTTGGGTATGTGTGTGTGTGTGTGTGTGTGTGTGTGTGTGTGTGTTTGTGTGTGTTGTGTGGGTGTGCTTTTGTGTGTGTGTGTGTGTGTGTGTGTGTGTGTGTGTGTGTGTGTAGTGTGGTGTGTGTGTTTGTGTGTGTGCATATGTGTGTCTGTGTGTAATCATGTGTGTGTGTGTGTGTGTGTGTGGTGTTTGTGTGTGTGCATATGTGTGTCTGTGTGTAATCATGTGTGTGTGTGTGTGTGAGTGTGTGTGTGTGTGTGTGCATATGTGGTGTCTGTGTGTAATCATGTGTGTGTGTGTGTGTGTGTGTGTGTGTGTGTGGTGTGTGTGTGTGTGTGTGTGTGTGGTGTGTGTGTGTGTGTGTGTGTGTGTGTGTGCGTGTGAGTGTGTTAGGTTAATGTGTGTGTATTAGTGTACTCTTGTGGGCGTGCATACATGCATGTTTATGGGGGAATGCATGTGTATGTGTGCATGTGTGTGTGTATGTGTGCATGTGTGTGTGTATGTTGCATGTGAGTGTGTTAGTGTGAATGTGTATGTGTGTGTATATGTGGTGTGTGTGTGTGTGTGTGTGTGTGTGTGTGTGTGTGTGTGTGTGTGTGTGTGTGTGTGTATGTGTGTGTGTGTGTTGTGTGTTTGTGTGAGTGTGTTTGTGTATGCATGTATGCATCTGTGTGTGCATAATGTGTGTGTATTAGGGTACTCTGTGTGTGTGCATACATGCATGTTTTATGGGGGTATGCATGTGTATGTGTGCATGTGTGCTTTGTATGTGTGCATGTGTGTGTGTGCATATGGTGTGTGGGCGCTAGTGTAGGGGCTCCCATGGACGCTGTTTTCACCGTCAGAGACAAAACTGGGAGTCCCGGCCAGGGCGGTGAGGCGGGCCTGGTGGGCTCGGAGCCCCCGATCCGCGTGCAACTTCCATGCCCACAGCATGCCCCGAGCAGCCCAGGAAGCCCAGAAACACGGACGCGATCATCAGACCCGGCACAGCTGGATATAGGCTGTGGGAAAGAAGAGAGGGAGGAGAGAGCAGAGCGGAGCCGAGAGAGAGAGTCGAGAGGGCGGAGAGCCGAGAGCGAGAGCGAGAGCGCGAGAGCGAGACAGAGAGAGGCAGAGAGAGGCAGAGAGAGAGAGGAGAGGGAGAGAGAGAGAGAGAGAGAGAGAGAGAGAAGAGAGAGAGAGAGAGAGAGGAGAGAGAGTAGAGACGAGAGAGAGAGAGAGAGAAAGAGAGAGAGAGAGAGGGAGAGAGGAGAGATAGAGAGAGAGAGAGCAAGATTTGGGGAATGAGGGGAGAGAGTAAGACACGGACTGAAGAGCAAAAGTAAAATAAACTTTATTTTAGAAGGGGGAGAGAGAGATCGAGAGAGAGAGATGTCGTGCGTGGGAGATTTGAAGGTCACTTCTGTAACCACTGTGAACTGGGGGAGTTGGTAAATAAGGACCGTTTGACATTTTCACTTTTTTGGGGACCGGGGAAGATCCGGTGAACCTCGAACTCTCCCTCGCGTTGAGCCTTTCTCAAATTGCGGCGAGCAGGTGAATTAGGGGCCACTTTGTGTCCGAGCAGCCGGGCTCGTTAGCGGGTAAGTTGTGCCCCTGCGCTGGCCTTGGTGGATGTGGTGGCAGTTGGAGCGCCGCCACATTCCTCTTTACGAGCCGTATAGAGTTCCCCTTCCCTGGTTGTTTTCAATGGTGCTCATTCATCTGAGGAAAAACAACTGTCCGCCGTAGATCGACACGCAACGGGAACGCCGCGCACCGCGAACGCATGGACACTATGCACACGCACACACAGGCCCACGCTGACACACATATCAGAACCAAATTGTTGTTATTGTTATTGTCTTCCTGGTAGACAGCGTTTTATCTTGTGATTGATACTTCATCTAAAATATTATTGATCAATGACCTCCACAGCCGTCATTGCACGCACACACACACACACACACACACACACACACACACAACACACACACACACACAACACACACACACACACACACACACACACCACACACACACACACACACACACACACACACTTGTGCTCACATGGTTGAGTGAACACTGCGTAGGGCAAATGTTGTGTGATGACCGCGGGTTTGATTCCACTTGCTTGAGAATCCCTCTTTCTCTTTCAAAACATTTCCTGTCCCCGTCTACCTTTCCCATGTCCATGAAGGGATATTCATACATATTAATAAACGTTTACGCACAGATTGATAACAAAAAAAACACATTGTCAAGAGCATACTGTGCACACACTCACACACACACATATCTCTGAAAGATCACACAAACTGGCCTTCTCTTTAAACCTCTCCTCCTCTCAACACACACACACACCACAAACACACACACACACACACACACACACACACACACACACCACACACACAACACCACACACACACACACACACACACACACACACACAAAAGTGCACACTTCCCTTGTTGATAAATCACACACACAACAACAACACAATAACAAAAACTACCACCATTTGTACGCAACACACACACACACACACACAGACACACACACAAACACAAACAGACACGCACACACACGTACAAACACACACACACACACGCAAAGTGCACACTTTCCACCCATCAAGGTAATAAATCACACACAACAACACAACAACAACACTTACAAACACATTAACAACATCAACAAGCACCTCTACACCACACACAGACACACACACACAAACACACACACACACAAACACACACATACACATCTCACCGTCCAGGGCGAGCATGGAGGGAAATTCCTTACAGTGGGACACGACAGTGGAGTCGGTACACACACGCTCTTCCTCCACAGGTGGACCAGAAGGTTGCCGTAGTGATGACTGGTGCCGGTCCACAGAGGACCACCTTCCAGTGGTCATGGGCAGCGTGGAGGACACCAGGATCCAGCCAGATCACGCTGAGGAGGAACGCCACGATCTCTGTCGCCATGTGGCCCATCAATCTCTCTCGGTCTCTCTAATTCTCTCTCCCTCTCTCTCTCTCTCTCTCTCTCTCTCTCTCTCTCTCGCTCTCTCTCCTCTCTTCTCTCTCTCTCTCTCTCATCTCTCTCTCTCTCCTCTGAATTTCTTATCTCCTCTCTCCTTGTTTCCTCTCTCTCTAATCTGGTGATTCTATCACTCCATTCCTTTCTTCTCCCTCTCTCTGTTCTCTATTTCTCTCTCTTTGTTTACTCTATCTCTCTCTATTTTGTTTCCTATCCTCTCTCTCTCTATCTCTCTCTCTCTTCTCTCTCTCTCTCTCTCTCTCTCTCTCTCCTCTTCTCTCTCTCTCTATCTCTCTCTCTCTCTACTCTCCTCTCTTTCTCCTCTCTCTCTCGCTCCCGGTTTCTCTATCTCACCTCTTTCTCAGGTCAAATCTAAGTATTTACATGGCCTGTCCCTGGGATATGGTTTTATGACAAACGCGCGTAATAGTGATTGTAATGCCTACAAAAAGTAAAAGAGAAAATATCTGTAAATATATCTAAACTCATCATTCTACATCATCCAAAATTTGAAGAAATTAAAAGTAGTCCCATTCTGTGTGTCCCTCTGTCGCTGTCTCTCTTATGTCCTCTGTCTCTGTTTCTCACTCTTATCCTTGGTCAGCCTCAACTGACAAATAATGGTCAAAGTCGGGACCTTGGATTTAGTTGAGAGGTAGACACTCTTTCTCCTATCTCTCGATCCTTTCATCTCTCTCTCACTCGCTCTCTCAAACTTCTGTCTACTTGAACTTACTATGAATCCTCTTCATGCTCTTGTCTCTCTCTCTCGCTCTCTCTCTCTGCGCTCGCACTCTCACACACACATGCTTAGACAACTAATGCTTAGCAAACACACACGCACACACAAAAGTAACCACCAAAAACAGGCACACACAGACCAAACACTCTGCGTTGTTCTAATACGAGATAAACAATATGTACTCAATTTACGAAGCCTTTGGCTTTCACAAACTTAGATTTCTGGGATACTTTTGTATCTGTGCACTCAATGTATTACTTTCCTTGTGTCTCTTCTTTCGTTTGTCAAGGTTAAACTCCTTACTACCCTACTACGTTTGGTTTCATTTCAAATTGATTTCCTTGTGTTGCTATTTTCATGTGTTAAGCCACGTGTACTGATGTTTTTTTAGGTTTATCTAAATAATTTTGATGAATTAATTCTTATTATTATTAATATAATAGTAGTTGTAGACAATGTGGGATCAGGAATGGGAAGCAATCTTTTCAAATATACCCTGATAGCAAAAGTCTCACAGATACTAGTAAATGTGGACACAAAACACACCTACACCATTAATATTTAAATTATTATTTAAATGTTTATAATTGAGTTGTGTATTATACTAATGCATTTATTATAATTGTTTATAATTGTGCTTCTTATTCTTCTTTTCTATAATAATAATATTGCGGGATGGTCTGTCAGTTACCCAAAATCCTCTTACACCTAATTCCTATAAGATGCATCGGCCAGTAGAAACTACAATCTTTTTAGCATTAACAGGTAATGATTATAAAGCAATACTGCCCCCAAGTGCGGACTGTCTTTGACGCTCGAATTAAAACAAATCGTGGGACATTAGAAAATTTGATCTGTTGGAGGACACACCACACACACACAACACACACAACCACACACACACACACACACACACACACACCACACACACACACAACCACCACACACACACACACACACACACACAAACAAGCCAAACTGTTCAAACGAAGTTACAAATGTGTTAAGGTAGTCCTTGTTATCTTCGAACAATGTGGTCTATTTTCGGTCACCTCCATTCAATTAAATTGAATTGTGTAGCCCTTAATCAATTAAGGAAACACTCCCTTAATTAGGCCAAGGAGTAACAATCTTTAAGAAGGAACGTAGAGTAGGCAGAGTCTCTCTTGGAGACTTTATCATCTTTGCAGCACTTGACACGTGTATATGAGTAAACTATGTCGTACGGGTAACATTCCAGCCAACACGGACTGCAGAAGATTTCACGAGGTTGTTGATAGGGAAAATTGCCAGGGTGGTGAAGTCTTAGGGCGTTCTGCTAAGTGCTCTCTAGTAGTAGCAGCTGCGGCTCTAGACCCGTTTCCACCTGGGCCAGGACCAGTCCGCCCAATCACAGCTCTACCAGCCCCCCCCCCCCCCTCTTTCTGAGGAAAAACTGAGGAATGTATGCCAGTACCATCGTCTTAAATTTGATGCAAGCTACTACAGGGAGCCAGTGGAGGTCCCGGAAAGAGGGGGGTCACATGGGAGAACTTCGGTAGGTTGAACACGAAGCGCGCTGCCGCATTCTGGATGCGCTGCAAAGGCTTTATCGAAGAGGCAGGAAGTCCAGCCAGGAGTGAGTTGCAGTAGTCAAGGTGGGAGATGACCAGTGATTGGACTAGAAGCTGAGCTGCTTCCCTTGTGAGGAAGGGCCGGATTCTGCGGATGTTGTAAAGTGCAAATCTGCAGGATCGGGCGACCGCAGTGATGTTTGCAGTGCAGGATAACTGATTGTCCAATACCACACCAAGGTTTCTGGTGTTCCCAGATTGTGTCGTCCTCAGCTCCTCCGACAGGCTCACCCATTCATGCACACACCGACTGCGGAGTCAACCATGCAAGGCGACAGCCAGCTCGTATTCTTTGTTTAAATTATGTATTTCTGTCACCTGGACTACTCTGTATCTTCATTCAAAGTTTGCTGCATAAATAAAATTGGATTTACCATTCGATATTGTGAAATGAGAATTACAAACGTATAATAAGCATTGAACCTACAGTGCAATAGGCCTTCATTAAATTATTCATCTGTATTTGTCACATTGGTGTTCCCAGATTGTGTCGTCCTCAGCTCCTCCGACAGGCTGCTCCAGAGGCGAGGACAAGGGCGCAACTGCCTACTTTCTGGGGGGTATGCAGACACTTAGCAGGCACCCCCCCCCTCTTTGATCTGGGCACAAATTTGACCTAAAACACACTCTGATATTGAATCAAAAAATTCATTTTGAGTGCACCAGGACAGATATCCGGTGTTTTTTTTAGAGGCAGCCTTTCTAAGATGCTCTGCCAGTGTAACATCATACCGTGCTATAAGAGATCAAGGATACGCAGAAAATGTCCATTTCTAGGATTTCCTATCTGTGCATTTTGTCCCTGTGAAAAAGAGTTTCCTCGACGCACAATGTTGTTGGTAAAAACATATTTTTACTTAAAAACAGTCGAGTCACTTGCACAACTCAAGGCGCCCTCCAGTCTAGAACTCTGGCCCTCTTAAGGAGCACCAGAAAGGGTGTGGCTCAATTAATCTATGAGCCACAGCTGCAGACTATTACAGGGCTAACAGCCAGACAGGAACACGTGAATCTTTTAAAACATGTTAACACAGTGAAGATGCCATTCACATATTCACAGTCCCCCTCAGTGGCAGGTTTCTTTCTGCAAGGAAGAGTATGCAGTCGATCACTCGAGTCAACAGGCTCTCTGCAATTCGCTATCAATAGTTTTACCTAAGCGGGGTGCCAATTCTTTCCACATCAGATAAGCATTTATGTGGTAACCACTTGTTTCATGGTGCTTCAGTATCTTTGAAAGACACTGCCAGTTATTATACCCCACCACTCTAGTTTCACCAAAAAGCTTACATGCAAAACAATAGACTCTGTTAGAACTGTACAGAGTACAGTAACCAATAAGGGTGGGAAAAATAATCGATTCTTCGATGCATCGTAATACTGTGTAGAACGATTCAGTCTCGATTCAGATACGATAATAATCTTTTTTTTTTTTTTGGGATTATTATTATTATTAATTTATTAAATTTTGGATTATTAACGGAGTTATAAAGTATAAACTTTATAACTCCGTTTTTACTGGGTCTATTGACATAAAACAAAGAATTGCATAGAGATTGAAGTAAAACAAAATAACCACAAACAAGTTCCTTTATTTTTCTTGTTATGATCCGTTATATTGTAGGCTCCATTCTATCAGTACACAGTTGCAAGACAACAGTAACCTGTGTTTTACAGTAGTAGATGTAGCTAACCTGTATATTTACAAGCCTCCTCTTGATACACTGACATAAAAACGACCTTCCCAATCTTTCTTTTTCTATATTGTGATTTGTGACCCCGAGGGCTTTCTTCTCTGCCTCTCCATATTGAGGTACGTGTCATCAGATGACAATACGGTTCAAATGAAGACACTCTGGCGCTCACCTCCAGGGCGTAGTCGAGGGGGCGGCCACTGGAGCGCCGTGTGGGGAGGAGGGGGGGAGGGAGGCGAAGGAGCGGGGGGGCGCCTTATCAGTGACGTTCCTCTGTTACTGATCATCATATCATGTACACAAACGCTGTTAAATACAGAAAATGCCGACTGAAATAATTGTACTTCCATCGCTTTGGCGCCCCCTCTGGTTCGGCGCCCCTATGCGCCGCATATAGTGCATACCCACTTTTTGCGCCACTGGGCGAGGACCATAGACACTAAAGGCCGCCTCCCCGAAGGGCCCTGTCCTCAACCGGGGAACAACTAAGAGGGCAGAGCCAGGGGAGTGGACTGATCTAGAGGGAGCACACATCAGGAGCATGTCTGACAAGTATTCGGGCACTGATCCATTGTTTTGAACACCAAAAAGAGGATTTTAAAATCGATTCTAGAACTGACAGGCAACTGATGAAGGGTCCATAGGACAGGTGAAATTGGTGCTCTCCTTCTGGTCTTGGTCAGTACACTTAAATGGACTGTATTTATAAAGCACTTTACAGTATTGCCTGTCGTTCACCCATTCATGCACACACCGACTGCAGAGTCAACCATGCAAGGCTTCAGCCAGCTCGCCTGGAGCAGTTAGGGTTAGGTGCCTTCCTCAGGGACACTGCAACACTCAGCTAGGAGGAGCCGGGGATTGAACTAGCAACCTTGCGGTTACCAGTCAACCCACTCTACCTCCTGAGCTAATACAGTTATACGTGCTGCTGGAGGACTTGATCAACCAAGGCTCAAAAGCTTTACAGTTGGAATTTGTCTTTGTTTGATTGGTCTGCTGTCGGTTTTGCACCCCTGGCCGTCATATTCTACTGACGTGCAAACAACTACTAGTGTGATGATGCGATTATTCGTCAGGAAGATGTCAATAAGCTAAGCTAGCTGTTTATATTTTTTCTCAACAGGGAAGGGGTGGTCAGAGGGCCAAGGTTCAAGAGTCAAAAGTGACATATTATACCAGCAGGTGTGAGTGTGATTAGCCGTTACAAGCCGTTTTCAAAATCTGCCTCACAAGTGGACGTGTCCAACTAGATGTATATGGTATGTCTATCAGACAACCAGCCTAACCGGTGGACTGTAGCAAACATTGCTCATCTATCCTTCATACCTCTAGGTGGAAGGCCCATTTGTGATGTCAGAAGAGGCAGATTTTCAAAGCAACGGCTAATCACACTCAGACCTGGTGGTATAATATGTCACCTTAAATGCAGACCAAATCCTGTGTTGCAGAGTTCAGCGCAGACTGCTGCGTTTGGTGGGAGTGTCACTTCCATGGCCCATTTGTGTGATGTCATGTTACGCATTATCAACACACAACGCCAAGTGGCTGCACAGCAATTCACTTCTTTGAACTTTGAGGCTGACCACTTCTTTGAAAATGTCAGAATGCTACAATGCTGACTCGAGATCCAATATTCAGCAGTCTTGTTGGTCACATACATATACAAGAAAGGCAGTTAAATGAAAAATGGCAGTGCCTGCAGAGATGGTGCAAAGATTTTTTTTTTTTGCAAAAAACAACAAATAGAGGTATTCTGTACAGTAAAATGAATAATGCTATCTCTAAATGGAAACAAGGTTGTCCTTCCCACGGGCTCCTGCGGGATTGACCCCAGCAGCGTGATGTCGGCTAAAGTTTCTCCAAAAGTGGATTGTGTTTCTACTTCTATCTACACACCGCTGCACTTTTTGTGCCCCCCCCACGCTGCCCCCCATTGCGTAGCTTACCACGCACTACCCCCATTGAAATGAACGGTTGTACAAGGTTGCGACGCAACGCCTGATTCAGCCTGACAAACAATTCAGGCATTGCATTGATAGCCACAGACTGCTGCAGTGATGGAGGGGTGTCACTTCATGGCCCATTTGTGTGACGTCATGTTAACTATTGAAGGCCATTAGGGCAAATTACGTCTTAGAAATGTCCGAGACCAAGATTTGTGTGTCCAAGGTGACATATTATACCGCCAGGTGTGAGTGTGATTAGCCGTTACAACCCTTATCACACTTACACCTTGTTGTGCAATATGTCACCTTTAACATGTAGTTTGGTCTTGTTAGCACATCATATGTTGATGTGATAATGCAACAAAAACTGACATATCAGGTCTCATTTTGGCATGTTAACACACAAATGGTCTGTTTCAGCCAACGGGTTGTTCCATTCTTCCATTCTTGTTCCATTCATGTATTACTTTATATGGGTGTTCAGAACACTACAGCATAAAACTAGCGATGTATCTCACCTTGCCATGGCTACTTGGATTGCTTCCTCATCATCCGATTTTGCTAGTGTAATGCATTCCATAAATGTGCGGTATCATAAGACAAAGTGTGCAGTGACTCAGCAAAAACATCTCCTTTTAACGTGCTTTGCGTTTCAGGGTTCCTTTAGTATCATGAAGACACTCATCACTGCATAAATCTAACACCTACACCGAAAGGACCTTAGTCCTTTACATGTTACAAGGTACAAACATTTTTTTGTCATTCTACAACGTAGCAAGATGCAGTCCCATTGGCTACTTTGTTACCCATTCGATTATGGAGGATGAATTTAAAGGTGACCATTCAGATAACGGCAAAAGTCACTAAAAATATGAAGGCATACATACTGTAAATGTATTGATAGGCAGTATGCAACTTTATGTATACTATTTCCTGTGCTTCTATGGACATAATTACTTATTGCCTAATGTCATCTTATGTTACGACGCACACATAAACATGCACACAAAGTTAACAGGGAAATGCAGAGTAACAGCTCGAGGTATTATTCAATGTACACACTATATCTAGGTTCAGTGATTGTTTAAGATGTTTCGTTAGTTAGTCAAACTGCTCTGGGCATTTTTCATGCTCACTTGCGCTTTTGAGGGATTACAATCGATTTGGCTATATTCTGTTTGAGGAATAACCTAAATGATAAATTGAATACAATCCGTATTCCAAACAAGTGGAGCATGAGCTACATTTTTGTCTAAATCACTTCAGTCATTTACTTGTTTAAAAGTAAATGATTTAGCCTGCTGCCTGCCTTTACTCCAGACAATAGTGCACTTGATGACATAACAAAGTTACATGTTGCAGCTGAGCTGCCCTAAACCCCCCCCCCCCCCCCCTCCCATGTGTGCTATGAGTAGGTGACTTAGGGGTCAAGGCGACTAACAAGTGAGCTATAGACCTGGGGTCTCTTTTATATCAAAGAGGATCTCAAAGGACATATGCGATAATCAATTTGGGGGCTCCAGCCCTACAAGAAGTGACTCAGCAAATGCTCCAATGCTCGCTTGCGAGATTGTAAACTTAAGTTCTTCCCAGACCTAACCACTATCATGTGTACATGCACATCTGACATCAGACCTCTATTACATAACCAAAAAAACATGTGGGCAAAATGCACATTCACATCTTTTAATACAATAAGGGGCATGGTGTGGGCTCCTTTTAACCTTTGACACCAGACTTCAAAAACATGTTCACAGATGTGATTACACGCCTTAGGGCAACGACATTTGATGGTGCTTTGTGAACCTTTCCCGTAACACTAGAGCCCCCAAATGCGTATTCTAGTAGACCTTAATGAATTGATTCATATTAAAGAGAGGTCTCTATCTTATTAACAAATTTGTGTTTTTTGACATCTTAAAAGGTCAATTCCGTCACTTCCAGTTGGGGTAGAGCTTCTAAATCTAAACATATCATTTTAGTTTGAGTTCTAGGTTGAATCCCTCATTCATATCAAAGTTGTCAATGGGTGTACAACGCTAGGCTATCATTTGCAACCATAAAGGGGGGCCTGGCTGTCACCTGTTACCTTAGGTAACCTTAGGTTCTCTTCTGATCAATGGCTCTAGATGCCACTATGATCAGATCTACATCTTACTGGCTGTTTGCTGGTACTTATGTTTTGGGAGTTGTCTATGTCACTCTTAAAGTACTAGAGAACTTGTAATTTTTCCAGCATGTAACCAGTTTGTTCTTGAAACAATTGACACTTGGTGCGTTCACCACTTCTGATGGTAGGTTGTTCCATATGTTGGTCACTCTCACACACACACTCAAGTTTTTCCTTATTGAGTTTTGGGTCTTTGGGTTGTTACTTTGTACTGGTGCACCCTGGATGAATGTCTCAGGCCTTCATCTTATGCAGTGGGTCACAGGTCTGCTACTCTCGGATAGTGGGCCACGGTAACTTGTCCTTTTGACATACACAACACATTAATGGAGTATACACACACAATTTAGGAGCTTACTAGAGTCTCCCACACTCACAATAATGTGGGCTTTCATATTTCTAAGACATTATTTCCACTTATGGCCTTCCATAGGAGAGGAAAACACAGAGGCTATCAGTCTCTCTGCCATCTTCACAGTAGCTCTGCTACTGTGAAGAACTCTTCTTCCCTTGGCCATTGTCTGTTCTGATCGCCGGCTCACGTGATTGGCCACCACAGTTTGAAGTCAGGTTATGGTTCTCCAAAGTTGATTCTGTTTCAACCTGTCACCCTAGATCACATTAACGCATTATACTAGGTTACTTTTGCACTTCAGCTGAAAGACATCTCTGCTGTACCTGTTCACTGATTTGTACTGTGATGTTGTACCAATAACTTAGTATTTCTAATAAATCTCTGTACCTGTTCACTCTTCACTGTATATTACACTGTATTGTTGTTGTGATACTAACTTAATGCTGAACTCTAAGTTGCTCATACAACTTGCATAATAACTTGATCTGTATATTCGATTTTTAACCTTTTCAGAGTATTGAAGATAAGATTTTACTACTTGGTTTTCCTTTGTTTCATTTAACTACTTTGGCAATCTAAATGTTTATTTTACAACCTTCACATATTATTCAAACGTTAACATTGGACGGGTATCGAAGGAGGTAGACTGATTCTAAATCTGAAGGTTTCAAGTTCGTTCCTTTTGTATAAAAGTGTCTCAACCCTAAATGTAAATGCATCCTGGGGTAAAATAAAAAAGACGAAGTATCCTGAAGGGAGGAGCAACTGGTAGCGACCCTGCCCCCTGCTATCCTCACCCAATCATGTTACTCTTTGTGTGCACGTGACCGGCGCTGCTGGTCCTCGGGCGGTGTTTGAGTGTCTGATGTACATACACAGCCCGGCGTCCAGAGCGGGCATGCGGCGGCTCCAAGGGGAGAAGGACTCACGCATCTCTCGGTGGGCTTTAATTGGGAGCGTCACCTCCCACACCGCGTACTGATATCGGTCCCGAATGAGTTGCAGCCATGGAGCAAGTTCAGGTGAAAGAGATAGAGAAGATCAACCCAGCGGCGACGGCCAACTGGTTCTCAAAGATTTTCTTCTGGTGAGTCGGAAACAATGTTTGAAATTAAAACGTGCCTGGTTACATAACCACGTCTTAGCGATAAGAACTGTGGCGCGGTGTCTGTTTAAGTGTGTAGACACACAGGACTTGGAAGTAATAAACCGTATACATACTGAACTTGGACTGCTTGGACCATAGAGATACAGGACGTGGTCCGCGTGGACTACTCAAACCATAGACATACAAGAATTGGACTACTTAGACTTGGACTACGAGATACACATAAACAGGACTTGGACTAAGTTACTTAGACCAGATACACAGGACTTGGACTAAGGTACTGAGACCATACAGGACTCAGGACTATCTATATGACTTTTAAAGTGGCTCAGCATGTCTGAGTCATACAACTAGTTATAACAATGTATCGCCTACACGCAAATAGCATGCACACTGTCACAGTGTTAGTTGAGGTCGTGTTTAACCAGAACTCTGACTCTATATAGCGGTTTCCTGGAGGTCTGATGTCACTCCTCTTCGCACCCACCTGAGCGGTGCAGTCCCGGTGTTGTGTCGAGATCTGCATCTGTTTCCCCGTCGAGATGTGTTTCCCCTAGTCCCCGCCCCCGTCCGAAATTACCCGAAAAGGCCCTCTGTTCCATAGGAAAGGAGGCTCACACATCTTTCAAATTCATACTGCTGACTTATTTCCCCACAACAGATAAGTGCTGTGATTTTCAGGCTGATATCATTCAATTTGACCATTTAGAACAGGGGGAACGCATCCTGACAGTCATTATCTGGGACTAGGGGAAACACATCTCGACGGGGAAACAGATCTCGACACAACACCGGTCAAAAGCCAAATAGTTGTTTTGATAAAGCCGTTTAAACATTTAATAGACGTCATGTATATTGCACGAAATCTGAAATCTAATTTCTTCGAAGTAAAAAATAACTTTCAGATATCCACATACATAACTTCTCAGCTACATAACTTCTAAATTAAATGTATTATTATTATTATTATTACATCCTCAACGTCCGAGCTCAAACCACGCCCCTTTTACCATGCATGTGTATTGGGTTCCAGATATCCGCAGTTGCACTAATGATATCCAGAAAGAACATTCTGGTTATCTGCAAAATAGGAAAAACTCCCCTTTCAGATATCTGACTATAATTCAAATGTTAATAGTTAGTTTCAATTTTTTATTTCAGATATCCAAAGATGGTGTTTTTTGATTGGTGATAAATACAACGTGTATAATAGCAGTATATACATTAATACATTTTTTAAATGTGAAGTTTACTAGACAGCACACTCACTGTATTGACTACTTTTACTCTGCAGGCTTTGAACATTATGTCAATTTGCTCCTTAATTTCTATCTGTGGATCCCAATTTTTAGTAGTATAGGATACCCATATAATGTTGTTCTTTGCAAAAAAACAATGAGAAGATAGAAATAATTTGGAATTGCACTGCAGTAGTGGGCAGGTCTATCTCTGAGCTCACCTGCTATTTACCAGGTTCTTGAAACGATGCCCTAGGCTTGACAAACAAACACATTTAGGATGTTATTTTAATGATTACACAATTCAGTGTTCCCCCCAGGAATGTGTGTGTGTGTGTGGGGGGGGGGGGGGGGGGGTGTTATCTGTTGGTCCTGCGGTCTTCGGTGAGGTTTTCAGTTCGCAATAATATATACAACCACCAATTGCCGCCTTTTCAATTCCATTCGAAAAGCATTATCAGTATTACCAATGCAATGCATTATTTATCTTTATTTTTTTTTACCTGATGGAAAAAATGTTTTCTTTCCCTACGTGTTTTGTACTTTATTAATGCAGAATCATTTCCAAAATTATGATTATATAGCCTATATATTTTTTCAATACATTGGTAGTCATTGGTAGTCAAGGCTATTGTTGTTAAGTCAGCCACCTTAACCATACAGTGCAGCAGCCGCCTTAACCATACAGTGCTGGGGGAAACACTGCACAATGGATTAGCCCTAAACACACACACATGCACACGCACACACGTGCTAATCAATATCACACCCCCAAACGATTGCTTGTTTCAGGTGATGTCATGGGTGGCACACTTTCTATTGAAGAAAGTCAGCTCAAGGAAGTGTAATTTACATACTTTCGTTATGATAGGCCCGTGTGCAACTGGTTTTTAACCTGTTTATGTTTACTCGCTGCTTAAGGGGTTTCCCTGACGTGTCAAACTTTTTTTATTCTCCATATTCTTTTTATAATACGATTTTATTTACCCTATTTTTTATGAATACGTTTACTTTTTCTTTATGATTCCCAAAGCATTTAGTGCACTGTTGTAACCTTGTGAAATGTGTACGCCCCCACAAACCACACTGTATCTTACAAGCCGGTAGCCAATAGTCTACTATGATTTTAGTCTCTCTAAATTCTCTTCTGTCACCAGCTGGCTGAACCCCTTGTTTCGTATCGGTTACAAACGGTCCCTGGAAGAAGAAGACTTGTACAACGTGCTGCCGGAATTCCGCTCAAAAACACTGGGGTTGACCTTGCAAAGGTCTGTCTGTCTGTCTGTCTGTCTGTCTGTCTGTCTGTCTGTCTGTCTGTCGTCTGTCTGTCTGTCTGTCTGTCTGTCTGTCTGTCTGTCTGTCTGTCTGTCTGTCTGTCTGTCTGTCTGTCTGTCTGTCTGTCTGTCTGTCTGTCTGTCTGTCTGTCTGTCTGTCTGTCTGTCTGTCTGTCTGTCTCTGTCTGTCTGTCTGTCTGTCTGTCTGTCTGTCTGTCTGTCTGTCTGTCTGTCTGTCTGTCTGTCTGTCCTGTCTGTCCTGTCTGTACTGTCTGTCCTCTCTGTCCTGTCTGTCCTTTCTGTCCTGTCTGTCCTGTCTGTCCTGTCTGTCCTGTCTGTCCTGTCTGTCTGTCGTCTGTCTGTCTGTCTGTCTGTTCTGTCTGTCCGGTCTTTCTGTCTCCTGTCTGTCTGTCTGTCTGTTCTGTCCTGTCTGTGTCTGTCGTCCTGTCTGTCTGTCTGTCTGTCTGTCTTCTGTCTGTCTGTCTGGTCTGTCTGTCATGTCCTGTCTGTCTGTCTGTCTGTCTGTCTGTCTGTCTGTCTGTCCTGTCTGTCTGTTCTGTCTGTCTGTCTGTCGTCTGTCTGTCTGTCTGTCTGTCCGTCTTTCTGCTGTCTGTCTGTCTGTCTGTTGTTCCTGTCTGTCCTGGTCCTGTCTGTCTGTCTGTCTGTCTGTCTGTCTGTCTGTCTGTCTGTCTGTCTGTCTGTCTGTCTGTCTGTCTGTCCTGTCTGTCTGTCTGTCTGTCTGTCTGTCTGTCTGTCTGTCTGTCTGTCCTGTATGTCTGTCTGTCTGTCTGTCTGTCTGTCTGTCTGTCTGTCTGTCTGTCTGTCTGTCTGTCTGTCTGTCTGTCTGATCTGTCCTGTCTGTCTGTCGTCTGTCTGTCTGTCTGTCTGTCGTGTCTGTTCTGTCTGTCTGTCTGTCTGTCTGTCTTCTGTCTGTCTGTCTGTCTGTTCTGTCGGTCTGTCTGTCTGTCTGTCTGTCTGTCTTCTGTCTGTCTGTCTGTCTGTCTGTCTGTCTGTCTGTCTGTCTGTCTGTCTGTCCTGTCTGTCTGTCTGTCTGTCTGTCCTGTCTGTCTGTCTCTGTCTGTCTGTCTGTCTGTCTGTCTGTCTGTCTGTCTGTCGTCTGTTCTGTCTGTCTGTCTGTTCTGTCTGTCTGTCTGTCTGTCTGTCTGTCTGTCTGTCTGTCTGTCTGTCTGTCTGTCTGTCCTGTCTGTCTGTCCTGTCTGTCTGTCTGTCTGTCTGTCTGTCTGTCTGTCTGTCTGTACAACCTGTCTGTCTGTCTGTCTGTCTGTCTGTTCTGTCTTCTGTCTGTCTGTCTGTCTGTCTGTCTGTTCTGTCCTGTCTGTCTGTCTGGTCTGTCCTGTCTGTCTGGTCTGGTCTGTCTGTCTGTCTGTCGGCCTGTCTGTCTGTTCTGTCTGTCTGTCTGTCTGTCTGTCCTGTCTGTCTGTCTGTCTGTCTGTCGTGGCTGTCTGTCTGTCTGCTGTCTGTCTGTCTGGTCTGTCCTGTCTGTCTGTCTGTCTGTCTGTCTGTCTGTCTGTCTGTCTGTCTGTCTGTCTGTCTGTCTGTCTGTCTGTCTGTCTGTCTGTCTGTCTGTCTGTCTGTCTGTCTGTCTGTCTGTCTGTCTGTCTGTCTGTCTGTCTGTCTGTCTGTCTGTCTGTCTGTCTCTGTCTGTCTGTCTGCTTTGTGTGTCTGTTTGTGCCTGTCTTTCTGTCCTGTCTGTCTGTCTGTCTGTCTGTCTGTCCTGTCTGTCTGTCTGTCTAAATGTCTGTCTAAATGTTTTAAAAATGCCTAATAATCTTCTTATCATGTTATTGTTATATTTGGCCAAAAAAACACCCAACGACATGACAATAGATGAAAAACAAAGAAGAAGTAACATTTGGAAGTAGGCTAATATCTTTTTAGCCAACAAAAGCAGTTTGTAATCCGCACAAGTGATAAGGCCCATCCTAACCCCCATTTAACAGCTACTGGATGAAGAGTGACCTGAAAGTGCCAAAGAGGCTGAAGAAAACCAAGTTCTCTGCAAAGCCGTCATCCGTTGCTACTGCACGGAAAAAAAAAAATCCTATTCACCTGCTTGGCAATCTTCCACATTCATTGAGGTAATTTACACATTGCAGGCTGACTCATCAGCTATTAATCCTAATTTCTGTTTAGGTTTTATTTCACCTTGAGAAACTTTTATTTCTTGTTGATGCTATCAAGTCTTAGTACCTTCTGCCCTTGCTACTTCTGCAAATCTTCCAGACGTCAGATATTTACGTTATACCCACCTTCTAACACTCAAACAGATAAATATTCAAGCACATGTTGGGCGTCTCAAAATAGATGCATACAAGTAGGGATGAACTGTTACAGATACCAGTACTTGGACTCGGGCCCGATACTGCGCTCATGTACTCATAATTTGTGAGTCTTTTATTTTTTCCGCTTTATCACGATTTTGGACGCGATAAAGCGTGGGGCTAATTTTCAGATGGCTCGCGTGGGGTGGGGTTGCGGCGCATCGAAGGCGAAGGGGTGGAGACAAAACTCTATCCAAACTTCAATTCCCTTTCTGTAAATTGAACATTCGGTGAGAACTCGAAGATTCGTGTTGAAAGTAACTTAACGGATCGTCTGAAAGTAACCACTCTCTGCTCTCAGGAGGCGACCAAGATTGTCCAGCCGGTGCTGCTGGGGTACCTGTTGCGCTACTTTGAGACTTATGACCCCAATGATTACCACGGTCTGGAGCTGTCCTGCTACTAACGGCCCTCGGCATGTCCCTGTGCATCCTTCTGCTGGCGGTGATGCATCACATATTATTCTTCAATACCCAAAAGGCGGGCAATGAAGTAACGGGTGGCCCATGTGTAACATGATCTTCAGGAAGGTGAGCCTATTCGATGGGCCTTGGGCTCTGAGTGGGTGGGGCTTGAAAGTGGCTGTAGATTACCTGCAGTTGGCTAGGGAGTGAGCTAAAGCTGCAGGGGACTTGAGCGAAGGTGAGCTGTTTCGTGAGATAAATTATTATTTATTAGTATATCATGTTTTTTATTACTTTGCGACCGGGGTTCGATTCCTGCCCGTGGTCCTTGGTTGCATGTCTTCCCTTCTATCTCCCCCATACCTCCCTGTCTTACTCTATAATATAAAGGATAAAGCCTTTTCAATTTTTAAAAGGATTTGAAGAAAGAGAGCGAGTGAGAGAATTCGGGAACCACTGTGAACTGGGTGGGGAGACAGAGATACTTTATTTTCTTGTAAATGTTTCTAAAGGATAAGATTTGTGTTCACAACTGGTCAGGGTCGTGGTTTGGTAACTTATTCAAGGTAAGACCCCGGAGTGTGTTAAACATTAATGCTGTTCTTCCCTCCTTCCAGGCCTTATGTCTCAGCAACTCGGCCAGAGGGAAAACGACCACGGGTCAGATTGTCAACCTCCTCTCAACGACGTCAGCAAGTTTGACGATGTATGTGAAATCTCCACCGACCAGGATGGTTAGGCCAAGATGTTAGCCTAAAGTATAGCATTTCGATTTCTGTCTAGCTACAATAACTACTTCTATACAGTAAAACCAACCCCCCACAGCTTGAGCAATTAGGTATTTTTTAGGGGGATCGGGAAAGGGCTGGTTTATTCATGAATCCTTCTCGCGAAATCACCCGTTTAAACCCATGGTCCCCTGTTTATTTCTTGAATAATAACTATTTCATGATGATTGACTACAATTGTTCTATTTAGTAATTTTTTTAACCAAGCTAACTTGCAGGGAATGTTGACGCACGACATTAAATCTGCTGGATTCTTAACTCCTACCTGCTACTAGAGCAGTTTGGTACTACTGATCCTAGTTCATGTTGCTGCGTTTTATTTTTTTTGCTGTTGGGGGTTGGGCCTTTTGCTCAAGGTTGCCTATAGGTAGACTGGACCCCATTCACCCATCGCTCATTAAAGGTGACCTAGTATAACACCAGGTTTGAGTGTGATTAGCCATCACAAGCTGTTTGGAAAATCTGCCTCTTCTGACAGAAGTTGGCGTGTCCACCTAGACGTGTGCTGGATAGATCAGTCTACCAGCCTACCCAGTGGAATGTGGCAAACGTTGCTCATCTATCAGTCATCTAGGTTGTGGTATCAGAAGAGGCAGATTTTCAAAACGGCTAGTAATGGCTAATCGCACTCACACCTGGTGGCATAATATGTCACCTTTTAAATCCAGGGAAAGGTCCTCTCTTATTCTTGATTTATTTTTTTTATAAATTCTGCTTCAATCATGACGGTTGCATTAATTTTCTGGTAGACCATTCTGGCCATCAGGGGATCGAACCCAGTACCTTTTGACTTGGGAGTTGAGCTGAACGCCAACGGCCAACGGCCAACAGAGTCTTTCACACTTGACAACACCTCCAGATATCTCTCCTCTAGGCATCGGCGTGTTAATCGTAATAGTTTGGAAAGTACCTGGCAAGTACCTGGCAACCACACCGTCCCACTTATTCACGTCCCGGTTTACATTATAATTAGTGAGCTTGGAAACTAGTGTGGAGTATTTTGGTGGCCTTTGTACCTTTTTGATGCACGGCGGTTGGCTGTTCCTGATTTTGTTTTTTTACTTTTCTCCAGCTTACTATTTTCCTGCACTACCTGTGGGTGGGGCCTATCCAGATAGCGGTGGTGGTCGCCCTTCTGTGGGAGAAATCGGCCCCTCGTGTTTGGTGGGAATAGCACTCCTCATCTTTCTGATGCCCCTGCAAACCCAGTTTGGGAGGATGTTCTCAGTTTACAGGTAACTTGTATGCTCTTCACCCAGCGACGGCTCATTCAAATTAACACCGGCAAATGTGCGGAGTCGACTTGTTTGTTATGTCTTGTGTTATGACGGCATTTCGCTTCACTTCACTCTCTCAAACAGTACCCACTGTTAGGGCTGAGCAAAGCTTTGGTTTTTTATTCCTTTTTTGGTCAAAACGATTACCAACCCATATATATTTTTGTTCGTATATCGACATGCAATTTGTGAATGTTCACTCTCTATTGACTCTGTTTAGCCACAGTTAGTCAACCGCGTCTTGTAAACGATTGCCTGGCCTCACTGATGATATGCAAAAAGTTGAACTTACATTGCAACTTTTTTTCGCAGTGTTATTGACCATTTCAATGGTGTCAAATGTTACATCACATACATTGTAACATTAGCCCAGGTGATGCTGACTCATTCCATAAATAAAATAAATCTCCCCGATTCATTTTTTCTCCTTTTTGTAAGTGATATCGGTGTTTCTTTAAGTCTAAACATATAGAAATGGACAGAAAACGGTGGGTTCAACTTTATACCTTGAGCTTTTTATTTCATTCAATTAAGGGTATTTCATCTGCACACTAATACACATAACGTTAACGTTTTCATTACGTTTTTACCCATGATGCATTGCAGGAGCAGGACGGCGGTGCTCACCGACCACAGGATTCGCACCATGAACGAAGTGGTTACCGGCATGCGCATCATCAAGATGTACGCCTGGGAGAAGCCCTTCGCGGCCCTTGTTTCAGAGTACAGAACGTAAGGTTTTAATAATTTAAAGAGTGTGTGTGTGTGTGTGTGTGTGTGTGTGTGTGTGTGTGTGTGTGTGTGTGTGTGGTGTGTGTGTGTGTGTGTGTGTGTGTGGTGTGTGTGTGTGTGTGTGTGTGTGTCCCAGATGCATGATGGGTGGATGTAAACTTCTATACTATACCAACTCTAGTAAGCTCCGTCATACACTTAGCCCAACGTATAGTCTGTGCTCATACTGTCTACAGTAGAGATGAAACGAGATGCTGTCTCTACACCCCTGTCCCCACCATAGGGAGGAGATCGTCAACTTGATGAAGAGCTCCATGCTGCGAGCCGCAAACATGGCCACCTTCTTCTCGGCCAGCAAAATCATCGTTCTCCTCACCTTCGCTGTGTACGTGATGCTGGGCAACACCATCAAGGCCAGCCGCGTGTTCGTCACCGTGTCGCTGTATGGCGCCATCCGCCTCACCGTCACGCTCTTCTTCCCCAGTGCCCTCGAGAGGCTCTTTGAGAGTCTCGTGAGCATTGAACGGATCCAGGTAAGGGGGAGCCCCCATGTTTTTCCTCAACCCATCAGGCTATCAGGAGCCTGATGGGTCTAAACACCTCTGGGGGATTTTTGGGGTGCTTAAAGCATGCTCACATGTAATCAAGAGGGGTGGCAGTGGCTAAGGAAGTTGGCTGGTAACCAGTTTTCAGTTTATCTCTATATCTATCTATAAAATAGCTATCTATCTTTAAAAAAGAAAAGTTACCACAGCCAGTCTTATTTATTCTCAGTGAATCAGAAAAGACTCATCGTCTGTGTAACAGGTTAGGCTTACCAATAATGTTTAATGATAGAATGTCTATGGCTTGCTCGACCCACTTGCTATAAAGGAAACCGTGCGAGTGCATTTTAGGGCTTGGTCATAAGCTGGGACCAAGGTTCTCTTCATAAAATAACCAAAAAGCTGAGCAAAGGGGAAGATTAACTTAAGTTTGTCTGGAGGCAGGCCTCTCCTAAACCGCAGATTCACTTGTGTAGGCGACTGTTTTTAAACCACTTTTAGTTGTAGTGTATAAAACGAGTGCAATTTCAATGGAGGAGCAGAAAAGTAAATATATTTACATCATTCATTTTTCAACAGAGATCAAAGTCTGCGTTCAAAGTCTGTGATCAAAGTCTGCTGGTCTGTGTTCGTTTGGTGAATTACATTGGATGTGATGCTCTGTAATTATGTATGAATGAACACAGAGAGGCATGTCCACTTAAACCCGACCCCAGACACGCACATTTGTGAAGGCAAACAAACTGCGTGGCCATGAGTGACGCTACACCTCCCTGTAGCTGCATATCTCCCTAACTCTCTTGCCCTCTCCCCCATGCATCCCTTTGTTGTGATACTATTTGTTGAGTCATCTAAACTCAAGTATATTTGAGTTTTTAAAGAAGGCCATGATTAGGGAATGGCACTTTGGCCGCTGGCTAGGATAGAGGCTCTGCTTAGCTGGAAAACAAAGTGAATTGGAATGAACCAGAGTCGCCGGCTAGTGGTAGCTCCAGAGCAATACATATTGTAGGAGCTAATATGATTTCTATTTGAAATCGTAATATTTAGACGGCAGAAGAAAATTGCTGTTTGTTGGCAGCAGAAAACAAATATTTCTGAATTATCCAAAATTTCAACTCGCCTATAATTATTTTCCAATAGTTTTGCTATCTGACATATCATCTCAGTTTGGCTTGTATATGAGGGGGTGGGGGGGGGGGAGTCATGTTGCATTACAGAAGTCAGGATGTGTGATGTTTTTTTAGACTAATGCTTTAAGTGAGTAAATGATTTGTCCATTGTGCATAATGTACGTCTGTGTCTATGAATGGTTCTAAGTCGCTTTCAATAAAAGTCAACTAAATGTACATTTATTTGTAATGTACACACCTTTTTTTTATTCATTTATTCATCAATGCATTATTTAATCATTTTACTGATGTGTTCCTTTGTTTTTTTTATTGAACCTGTTTGTCTGTTTTATTTTGGTGAATTGCAGACCTTCCTGAATCTAGAGGAATTGCCCAAGAACACCAATGTGTTCTGCCAGCCAAAGGATGCCTCTGTGATCATCCAGGAACTCGTCTGCTACTGGACAAGGTCAGCAAAACCTCTTGTTCCCTGGTGTTGGCCTAGAGGGAAGGGTTAAAGGTGCTGTAAGTAAGATGCCAGACTTGTAAAGAGAGCGAGGGAGCAGAAGAGGGCAGGCTTTTGAAACCAAACTGCCAAAACGTCCCCGCCCTCTCTGCTCTCTACTTTTCTATAGAGTGGAACCTTGTTGTCTAGTATTTGGTGGTTAGTGAGGTCCCCCCTTCACTGTAAAGCTTCTTTGAGTGTCTAGAAAAGCGCTATATCAATTAAATCCATTATTATTATTATTAATTCAAACTCATGTGATGGCCTGACAAGACCAACCCCGCAAACCAATCAGGGAAAAGATGCCCTGATTAGTCAGAAATGAGCCACGATCTCAGAGACAGGCGCGGCTAGGAACAGATATTCTCACAGAAAATGTCACTCACTAATGGGTGGAGAGACGGATGGAGAGGACATTTCTAACAAATTACACTCAAATTATAGCTCCAGCTTATAGCAAACTTTTAAAAATGTTGTAACACACATTTTAGTTTAAATACGCTATTTATTTATTGCTTTGTTGTGGGTAAACAGTGAATGAAATGATTACAATTTAATGAATGAGAGAGATTTTTTGTGAGAACTAGTTTGTCACTGTTCACTCAAAACGAATAGACTTTTCAAAGTTTGCGTGCCATGAAGGTATTGTCAGGGTTCCCACGTGTCCTGGAGAAACAGTATTGCATTTTTTTATTTTATTTTATTAAACCTTTATTTGATATGATCTTTTTTATGAGGGAGCCTTGACCAAGATAGCAGCAATACGGTTTAACAACAACCTACAATAAACATTAGAACTACATAAAACAAAGCATTTAGAAGTAGGTCAGAATCATATGCCTAATGCTTCAGACCAAAATAATAATTTGTCGCCTTTTCACGTTGTCTGCCAACAAATCACACTCTGATTTAACTTCCGGGTCCGGCCCGGGGGCCGCCAATTGAATAGCCCTGCTCTAGGGTATCTATCATATAACCGCGTTGTCGGATTACAGATCATTTATTTTTTAGAATTTACCAGCTCTCGTTGTGAAGAATAATCACCGCTCCACTCGTTTAAAATGGGAATAGCGACGGTCTATACTTCCAACATGAAGTGTACATATTTATAATTCGAAGTTCATCCCAGCCTTTATACCACAGATACTCTAGGGTCTATACAGCATATAACCGCATTGTCTGATTACAGTTTAATTCATGGTTCATGATTTACCAGCTCTCGTTTTGAAGAATAATCACTGCGCCATTCACTTCGTTGGGAATCGCAACGTTCTATACTTCCAACATAATGTGTACATATTTATAATTTGAAATTCGTCCCAGCCTTTATACCACAGATACTATAGGGTCTATAGCATATAACTGCATTTTCTGATTCCAGTTTACTGAAACAGTTATGACAACATCCTATCAAAAAAAATATATTTTTGCGATCATACTGCTCGCGCATCCGCCGTGTTGATAAACAAATAATCCCCCTATAGCGCGACTGCGGCCCACTTTAAAAAAAAATAAAGAAATCATTAATTAAACGGTTATCCCTGTACACGAAAAAAATGGGGTTGTGTAACCGTTAACAATTTTGTGTAATCGTTCACACCCCTATTAGGCACTGCTTTCTCCTGCAGCGGGCAGCGCCGAGGGTGGTCCCTCGGCAGCGGGAAGCGGGGCTAAAGCGGGAGACATTCGCGGGCAACAATCCCTTTCTCCTCCATGTCGTAGTTCATGTACTTAGTAGTAACCCCCACAACGAGTCTCGTTGTGGAAATACCAGAGACGAGAGTCTGATGTGTTATGCGCAATAACACCAACAGCAGATCGGTTATCCAAATAACAAAGAAGTGTACAACACTTGTGAACTCATATTAATGTTAGAAAATCTCAAAGTGAAATTTTTATTTTCATCTTTAATGATAGTTCCAGCATTGTCTTGTGTCCCTCAACCATTATTACTTCTTTTTTTTACAAAAGTACATCTAATGGCCATCAAGTTATCGAAGGGTTTCAGGGCATTGTGCTCTGGGAGCGATTCAAATCCCCTTATAAATGAATGAAGCTGTTGACGTGTGTGTGTGTGTGTGTGTGTGTGGTTGTCTTTATGTTTGTGTGTGTGTTCGTGTGTGTGCATATGTGTGTCTGTGTGTAATCGTGTGTGTGTGTGTGTGTGTGTGTGTGTGTGTGTGTGTGTGTGTGTGTGTGTGTGTGTTGTGTGTGTGTGTGTGTGTGTGTGTGTGTGTGTGTGTGTGTGTGTGTGTGTGTGTGTGTGTGTGTGTACTCCCCTGTGCAGAACCAAGACGCACCCTCCCTCCAGAACGTCTCGTTGAGTGTCGGCTCGAGGCAGCTGGTGGCGGTGATTGGACCTGTGGGCGCCGGAAAGGTCAGGGCTCCTTTCCTTCATTATTACGGATTTTTAAATTTGCCCTCCTCAATCCCAAAGCTGTGGGAACAGGGTCCAAAATGAGTACCTGCCACCAGCTAATGACCCATTTTGAGTACCTGCCAATTGTTTAAATCGATGAGAACTAAGTATTAGAAGAATTGCTTTTTAGGTACATTATTCCATTGTGGCTGGCGAAGTATAACATTTATAAAGTATTTTTTTAACTGTTTAAGAATGCTATTACCACCAAAACCCCGAAATGCTACAGTCATTCGGCCTAGCAGGTTAGAGCATATTTTAAAAGGTTGTCAAGGAAGCAGTGCAACCATTCCAACTGAAACAGCTGTCCTCCCTCCCTTCCCTCAGTCCTCCCTGCTGAGTGCCATCCTGGGGGAGCTGCCCCTTGACAAGGGGGTGGTCAAGGTGAAGGGGCAGCTGACCTACGCCTGCCAACAGCCCTGGGTGTTCCCCGGGACAATCCGCGGAAACATCCTGTTCGGCAAAGAGCTAGACCCCGCCAAGTACGAGAAGGTGCTGCGGGCCTGCGCCCTGAAGAGGGTGAGTGGTCCGGCCTGCACCCTGACAACCTGGCTCAATCTCTGGGACTTGATGACAACCCCTCTAGGATATTTAGATTCAAATCATTACAAGACTAATTATCATGTTCATACAGTGCTATGATGATGATGGTCTCATTGCTCATCACTACGGCCTAAGGATCCTTCACAATCGGTATGTTTACATGCAAAGGGGCAACCAGTATCCAAACTGCCATGTGAGCCCAAACCAGGTTTTGTTCAGGATTACCCAGCCTAGGTAATACCCGATCCTAACACTGAATAATTTCAATGTATTCTTTAACTAAATGTCAGGCACTTTAATGCAGATTAACATAGGGGTGGGAAAAATAATGGATTCTTCGATGCATCGCGATTCTCGCTAGAACGATTCTGTCTCGATGCAGATAAATTAATGATCGGAATGTTGCCTGCTGCAGCATTCTGTTCGCCAAAGAGGGATAATTTTTGTAATTTTAAAATTATTGAATTTATCTTCAGTGTGTATTGGCCAATCTGATTTGTCTTGACAAGATTGCGATTCAGCCTACGCATAGCATGCGTGCAATCTCACAGCTAGACACAAGAACTCCTTCTAATTCAAGAGCAGCTTTTCCTTTAATGACATAGAAAAGAAAGATTAGAAATAAAATAAAACTGAAACCTATTTTTTGCATGCTTCCATATTGTGTTGTAATGCAAGCTGCATTGATTATTGCATTATTCATAGAAAGTCATATTTGTGAAAAAAAGCTATCTTATCTAATTATGAAATATTAGATAAGATAATTCATCTGTTGATGTCTTTAATGATCATCACAAAAGTAGGAAGTGATTAGCAAACTCTGAGTAGCAAACCCAGATGTATAGACATATTTTTGAAAATCACGCATGGAAATGTACATAAAAAAAATTGTTGATCGATAATCGCTTCAGAATCGAATCGTTGACCTCATAATTGGAATCGAATCGTGAGGTGCCAAGAGATTCCCACCCCTAGATTAACACCAGGACGTAAATCAAAATGGCATTGACCATTAGTCTCGATGCAATCAGTGCTACAAGCCATGTTTCCGTGCAATGCGGGACACAGATATAGGTTTATTTTGAAAACGTGACAGTGTGCAATTTTGTCGCAGTTGTGTCCTGATACAACATCTTACAGCCGTGAGATCTGCTGCTGAAGTTCTTTTCCACTTGCTCCAGGACATGGAGCTGCTGCCAGACGGGGACCTGACTCTGATCGGGGACCGGGGAGCCACACTCAGTGGGGGGCAGAAGGCTCGCGTCAACCTGGCCAGGTGAGTCTGATGCTCACCTCAGCTGAACCCTGGAGAGTTGAACCCAGGGGGCGGAGCTTAAAGGACGATACCATCCTGACTGTTCAAACCAATGTAACCGACTCCCCTGGCCTCACTAAATGACTTCTTGTCCTGATTCGGCAGTTTCTTTATGACCGTTTTTGTGACAAAAAAACATTTCCAAACCACAGGGTTGACTGATCTAGTACTGTAGTACCACATCTTTAACTGCTATAGTACTGTAGTACTACAGTATCTATTCTGAATTCACTGTAAATCGTCTTTGATTAAAGCATCAGCTAAATCATATATATATATATATATATATTTATTTATATATATATATATATATATATATATATATATATATATATATTGTGTGTGTGTTTCAGAGCTGTGTACCAGGATGCTGACATCTATCTCCTTGACGACCCTCTCAGTGCCGTGGATGGCGAGGTCGGGAGGCACCTGTTTGAAAAGTAAAAAAACCTCTTGTATGGTTAATGATAATCCTACACATTTTTGCACTAGCATGCTTCTACCAGTATATCTTGAGTAGTGGCTTTTTTTTTTACCTTGAAAGACAACACCTCTGGCCCATCCTCTTGTGTGAGGAGATGGCTGAGGGAGGTCCATGAATTGTAGTGTGTGACTTGAATTGACATATTTGCGGTAGAAGCAAAAAACTCTGGCTGGAAGTTTTGAATAGCTCCGGTAGGGCAGCCTGTGCGGGATGGCGTATTCACTCTACCTGGTAGCCTAATATCCCGCACGTTCTGTGTAGAGGAAGGTTTTTGATCAACTGTTGTTTAGAGTCTTTCGCAGAGCGCATTGCCAGACCAACCGTCCAGAAGGTGTCAGCCCTATATTGCATTTTCTTTTGGACACAATTTAAACAAATTCAGGCACTGTGTGTGTGTGTGTGTGTGTGTGTGTGTGTGTGTGTGTGTGTGTGTGTGTGTGTGTGTGTGTGTGTGTGTGTGTGTGTGTGTGTGTGTGTGTGTGTGTGTGTGTGTGTGTGTGTGTGTGTCCCTCCCTCCAGGTGTATCTGTGGTATTCTGAAGGACAAGCCCAGGATCCTGGTCACCCATCAGCTGCAGTACCTGAAAGCCGCAGACCAGATCCTGGTTCTCAAGGAGGTCTGTCGACCCCTCCTCCCCTGTCCAATCACAGAGCAGTCCACGCGTCATTTTTGCTCATGCATGGCAAAACCAGACCAAACACACACACAGCTCTTAACTTACTCTAAACGTCTGTTATGGCTAGGTACCGAACCTTAACCCTTTTGAGAAGGGAACAAAACAAAAAAATAACTGTAACTGTACGTCCACACCAGGAGCGACCAAAGCGTCAAAGACGCTCTGGTCACTCACAAAGTTTCGCTGCGAATTTTTCTGTTCGCTTTGGTCGCTCAAGTCGCTCATGACGTACAATTAAATTATGCAGACGCATTTAAAGGAACCGTATGCGTTTAGTAGGCCCTACAGACAGCCATATCAAATAGTGAACTCTCCCATACACCTTGGCCATATTGGCGAGACGGTTTTGCTTGTTCGATAAAGTGCTTCGACAACAAGTAGGACAGTGATTCCCCCAATATAAAAAAAATCCTAAAATGTAGGCTAATTACAACCGAGAACAAAAAACCCTGCGTGCTGTAGGAGTTAAAATATGTTTCACTGATCTGGATCTGCAAATCATGATCTGCACTCATTCGTCGCATTCAAAACAAATAGACGTTGGGACACATGGCTAATTTGCATACGTGCACAGGACTGGTTGGCTCCGCCAGGCAAATATGAACATATCTATCTATCTATTCTAGGACTTTCTGTCTATCTATTATCAACGCGTGTATAGTTTTAATGTGATGTATGTATGTATATCCAGTCAGACTTGTTCTGTGTGGTATTGTAGGCTACTGTCCTGTGTGGGACGAACCACCTACATGGATTCACACGACGATTTTTGTCGTTTGGGTATTACTAAAGGAATTGACTATCTATTCTATCTAGAGTAGACTATTTAATTAAAAATATTCAACTCCGGCTCCGTGAATAGTGGGGAATAGAGGGATAAAAGACAGAGATATATCCCTTGTCATTTATCCCTGTATTGTCGTTATTGTTTATTTGACGATTTACAAATTACTTTTTTGGTTTGTTTTTAAAGCATGCTACCCGCGAATTGGTTGTTAGATTGGTGGCATGTAGAGCAAATTATAATGATTCCCGCTGTAATAACGAACGTTCTAGATGTTAGCCTATAATAACTTCCCGTTATTCCTCACTTGATATCCAAACCACTATGGCGTTTCGATCTCTGAACTGAAAAAGGGTGGGTTCGTACAACACCGGGTGCCCAGTTACAGTCGCGATTAATACTTCAGCCGACTTTTTGTTCAGTGAGTGAATAAAGGTAGGTAGGAACCTAAGTGCCTGCCGATGTTCCCTGGGATCCACGCAAGCGAAGAGCGTCTACATTCCGATTGGCTGTCAGTGTTTGGTCGCTGAAGCGAATAATAGTCATTTGCATAAAGTTAAAAAGTTTTCAACTTCTTTTTGACGCTCTGGTCGCTCAACTTTGGCCGCTGGTAGCGTTGGTCGCTTTGGTCGCTCTGGTCGCTCTTGCCCATAGAAAGTGAATGACTTCCGGCGATTTGGTCGCTCAATTCGCTTCTGGTGTGGACGGACAGTAAGACAGGACACATCAATGTAATATTAATGAATAAAATATTTTGATTAATGTGGATTCACATAAACTATGGTGTATTTCGTTCAGCCACTCATTAAAAAACAATTGCAAACATGATTTTGGTGGTTGAGATGTTTATGACATCATTTTCAGGCACCAGCTACTAGTTAAGACCAACGCAGATAATGATTTACAAACATAAGTTATGGTGGTGAACCAGCGCTTCATGCACCAATACCCAACACTGCCACGCCACACCAAGTCCATGATTCTCCATCATCAACATGAGTACATACCATATTTTGGTTTGGCTAGTTTTCTATGCACAAATCCAGTTAATACAAATCCAATCAGTGATCTGAGTTTCTCTCTCTGTTCAGCCATGTATTGCTTGTTATTAAAAGTTTTTCAAATTAAATGTAACTGATCTAGGCTGAATAGCATATAGGTTTCGGGTTTCCATGGAAAGTAAGAGAAGACAAAAAATAGATTTTGTTATGGGAAGTGAGAGCCAGATGATGTTATTGTTGATGTTAATGTGAAACGTTGGTCAACCCCTGCGGTGCCTCCATCACAGGGTAACGTGGTGGCCCAGGGGGGGTATACAGACCTGCAGAGGTCTGGACTGGACTTCACCTCTCTGCTGAAACACGAGGAGGAAGGGGAGGGGAAGTTGGAGGAGTTGGCACGCAGCCGAACAGTCTCCTGCAACTCCTTGCCCAATGAAGAAGCAGACCAGCTGCCGGTGGGACTTTCAATTCATTTCAAAATACTTTGTTTGTCCCCAGGGAGCAATTGAAGGCATATAGAGCATCAACAAAGGATAAAGGTTAGGTGAAAACATAGAAACAAAAACAAAGTGTTGTTAGTTAACAGATAGTATACACATACATAAAACTCTCTTAAAAATGTAAAAAGTGCGACACATGACAGGAATATAGAGTGATTCTAACTAAGTCCCAACATTTTCTGATGCTTAGTCAGTCTCTTTGATGCTTAGCATTTATATCTTGACACTAACGGTGTTTGCTTGTGATGCTAACACTGTATGGGGTCATCCCTATGTTCCCCAGGTCCTATGTTCCCCGGATGTTAAGGTTAGGGTTAGGGTGAGGGTCAACCCTAAACCTAACCCCAACCATAACCAATCGGAGGAGAGGCATTCTAACCAATCACAGGCGAATCAGAGGCGAAAAAGGCGGTACTTGCCCCTACCATCCTACGGAAAAAATATTTGCTCACAGGGTCCTATGTTCCCCGGTCACATACAAAACGGGGAACATAGGACCCAGGGAACATAGGACCCAGGGAACATAGGACCCAGGCAACATAGGACCCAGGGAACATAGGACCCGGGGAACATAGATACGCTCCCCACTGTTCTTACGCTAACACTGTCTATTGATGGGAACACTGTGCCTCAAATGTTACCACTGCTTAGAAGGTAGATTAGCTGCTACATTAGGGCCACTATCTAAGCCGCTGCACTAGTAACAGTGTTATTAATTCATCTCTAAAGGCAGAACATACCCAAACAGCTGTGGAGGAGGGCCGATCGCAGGGGACTATCAGCACGGACATGTACTACAAGTACTTGCGTGCTGGAGCGACCATCATCTTTGCTTTGGTAGTGCTTCTTTGTGGGTCAAACATAGAAGTCGATCAGGTAGAGCTAAATGCTTCTATGCCAGACCGTTGCCAGGCCACCTGCATTTTGTATTCCATCTCTTGACACCCATCCAAATTCCACACAGAGGTGACTTGAAACACTGAGTGTTTATGTGCCGAAAGCACATTCCGAATTCTTTCATATTCTTGTGCTAAATTTCTGAATACATCATGAGCAGAATCTAGCGAATGAAATCTGGTAGGTGAATTGTCAATAAAAAAAGTTTTTTTGTAGGTGGCCTACATCCTTCAGGACTGGTGGTTGTCTGAATGGTAAGTATGTAAGCATCAAATTTGTTCTTTAGATTTAACACAGCCAACTGAATTAATGATTAAAACCTTTAAAGTCATGAATCAATATCAATTAGCAAATGGGATACTGTAAATAGGCATCTCGTTTGGCGTCTAGTCTCGACGGTCAGCATTAAAAGAGGCATACATCAATGGGTTGGGACCTTTTTCACATCAGGTCCGATAGGCAAGGCAGCCTGACGGCCGACATAAATAACATCACCAACGCCACCGAGGTGTTGGATATACCCTTTTACCTGGGAATATACGGAGGTGAGGAAAAAAAACAACGATTTTGTTTTTCACAGCGCAAACATAGCTAGCACACAGATGGCAAACACAGCTCGCCTTAATGAGATGGATCCCATTTGCTGTGATCCATCCAATTCACTAGTCGGTCTAGTCACTTTGCAGAAACTTAGATTGGTGACCCTGAATTAAGAGGAAAACGCTGTTTTCACTAGGTAAAGTAGGTAAAAACACTGTAGCTCTTGCCATAAATAATGGTTCAGTTTAATTAAGGTACAGCAGTGCACTTCTATAGACACAAGCAGTCATTTAAATATACATTGACTATGCTGATTCTGTGAGAGACATAAATATAAACCAACCCAATGCTAAGAGTAACAGGAAGATACTTTATCCTTCAAATTACTCGCTGTGAAGTGTGTTCACAGCGAGTGTCCAGAAAGTGTGTGTAGTGTTTCACATAAAAAATAAAATGTTTAGTTTTTTCATTTGTATGTTTTGAAGTTCAGAGGGACACTGTATTGATGAAACATACTGTATAAATAAATAAAACATATTCTGTGTATATATTTGTGGCTCAGGGTCAATGCAAAACACTGTGCTGATGTGTTTTCAGGTCTCACTGCAGCCACGCTACTTTTTGGGCTCGTCAGGTCAATGCTCTTCTTCAATGTGCTGGTGAAGAGCACGGAGACCCTGCACAAACGCATGTTCGACACCATATTGCGAGCGCCCGTGCACTTCTTCGATGTGAACCCCATAGGTAGGAGAAGCAGAGTGTGTACCCCGCTGCTTACACCGCAGAAGTTTGTTATTATTGAAATCTGGATGGAGTGATTCATGTCAAGATGTAAATCCAAAATTTGTGATTGTTTGGTTTAATAAGGGAAAACTAATGTTGATTAAAATGAAATGGTTATATCTAAATATTGGTAAATATACATTTCCTAAAGTGTGTGTGTGTGTGTGTGTGTGTGTGTGTGTGTGTGTGTGTGTGTGTGTGTGTGTGTGTGTGTGTGTGTGTGTGTGGTGGTGTGTGTGTGTGTGTGTGTGTGTGTGTGTGTAAAAAGTGTATTTTTTTTACTTCATTCATACACATTGTGGCGACTCGGCCCCAGGAATGTCTCTATTTACCAAACGCCCAGGTCCGTTCAAAGCCAACAAGAGGTATTTATTCAATGTATAACAGAAAAACCCGGGGGTCGGTGCCCAACGCGGGATAAATGGAAATAATACAAATGGCTCCGTGAGCCATGGAGAAGTCACTGCTAATTGTCTCTCCGGCCGGGCTGGTCTTGTTCCCGGAGAGGGAGGTTGCTCCCGTCTGGGCTGCTGTGTAGGCGGGGCGTTCCTCAGCAACGAGTGTAGTCCTTGCGTGCGGCTCCCTCGGGAACGCTTGGGAAAGGTCCAACTTGTCGGCCTGCCCGTATCGGGTCCTGGAGGTTTCCTGGGTCTCTCGTGCTCCCAGTTCTCTCGTCTAAGAGAAACGTTCACGGCTCCGACTGGTGGATATCGGCGGTATACACCATCCACCACCTCTCCCTCGGGCCGCCTGGCCAGGAGGTTTGGGACCGGGGTTGCCACAACATGTGCTTCAGTGAATTGAAAGAAAAAATGTATCAATGAGGAAAAATAAACATGGCTGTAGGAATGATATTAATTCTGTGTGTTTGACGTTGGACATTTCTCAGAGAGTCTCGTCCTGACGTGGTTTTCTGCATTTGTTCTGTGTGGTTCAGGCAGGGTTCTGAACCGGTTCTCCAAGGACATCGGCCAGATGGACGTGTTGCTACCCATCACCTTTGTGGACGCCTGCCAGGCACTGTTCTCAAACATTGCCTTGTACACCTTGAGGTTATCGGCCCCTTGGTCATTGAAACCTGTAGGAATAATGTTATTAAATTATGCTGGTCAATTATTAGACTCTACGGCCCTTTTGAGCATATTTTTTTGGTGGATTTGGTGGAAGATGTTTAACCGATGCTGTTAATGTTATTTCTAGTGCACGGGCATGTAGTGCACCAATCAGAATCTAGTTTAACGTCACTTGTGGGATAAAGATAGAGATGGAAAGATGAGGTTCAATGCAGTAAACGTTTTATTCTGTGTTGTCTCGGGCAGATCATTCTGCAGACGATCGGTGTGATTGTGGTTTCGGCGATGGTCGTTCCCTGGATCTTAATCCTGGTCGTACCGCTCCTCATAATCTTTTTGTTCTTCCGCCGCTACTTCCTGCAAACCTCCAGGGACATAAAGCGACTTGAGGGGACCAGTAAGTCTCCCCCATGCTTGCTTTGGCTCCATGTCTGTTAAAGCGAAGACCTTTGCAGTGGTCCATCATGTTTACCAGTCTATCTTGTCAAACATTAAGTTAAAACCCAAATGTTACAGGTCTAGGTTTTGACGACCTAGTGCCACGTGGTTTACCATACAAGTATCACATGATATGATCCTCCAAGAGGGGGTTTAACTCCCTGCCCTATGTGAGGTCAACTTCCTGCTCCTTGTGCTCCTTCCTGCAGCTCGAAGTCCCGTGTTCTCCACCTGTCTTCCTCGCTACAGGGCCTGTGGACCATCAGGGCCTTCAGAGCCGAGCAGCGCTTCCAGAACGTCTTTGACGCCCACCAGGACCTGCACTCAGGTGCCCCGCCCCTTTTCTCTGATGCCTTGGAATCACTGTACTATAGCACGATTGGCTGTGATAGATGTGTATTGGACACATTGGAAATCAACCAAAAGCATCATGTGACTGTTTTAGGTCACGACCAAATTCTAAAATGAATTCTTAATTTTTTCTTGGCTGCCATTTAAACGTAGACAAATAGATCAAATCGGCCTGAGTGAACCCCTGTGACTGATTGGGTGTGTTCCGTCTGCTATAATACAAAGTTTAACTTTTGCATTCAGAGACCTGGTACCTGTTCCTGACCTCTTCCCGTTGGTTCGCCATGCGCCTGGACCTATTGTGCGCCGTCTTTGTCATCATCCTCATATATGCCTGCGTGCTGCTCCGAGATAGTAAGAAAGCTCTGTTCGAACCCCCTCCTGTGTTCCAGGTCAAATTCCCCTTCTGCACTTCCATGGTTCTGGGTTCATATCCCTTCTCAACCAATAGGGTTGTGGGTTTAAGAAGATCCTTTTGGGATTGAGGTGCCTCAACCCAAAAGCTATCAAAGCCCATCAAATGACTGGCCTGAGCTCTCTCAATGCATATTTGTTGGTGGCATAACATGTCATGCTTTTGTTCCTCTGTTAGACCTAGGTGCAGGGGATGTGGGGCTGGCTTTGTCCTACGCAATCACCCTCATGGGGATGTTCCAGTGGGGAGTCCGGCAGTCAGCGGAAGTGGAGAACTTGGTAAGTCTGTGGGTAGATTCACTGCGGTTATTCTTAAGTCTGATGGCCAACAAGCTCATATCTGGGTATACTTACGAATCGTATTTGTTTCAACCAATCATTGTGCTGGTGGTTGGGATCTGCAAGCACGTTCAATGGTTTTTAAATCAATACCGTGTGGAATGGCCTCTGAAGTGCTACATTCAAAGTCCCCCTTTGATACTTCATTCAATTTAGTTTTCTTAAAAAAAAAAGAGGTAGGTACTGACAAAAGAGGAAACAAGGCATAACTCCGCCCCTTTCAGTTTCTTTCCCAGGCTCTGTGCCGTCCCCCCTAGAAGTTCTGCTGTGACATACAAGGACTGGTGGATCAATTTAGTGTCACAATCACAAAGATGAACCGGAGCGCTATAAGTGCTCCCAGACCGGAAATGACGTCACAATTGCAACTCGGAAAGGCTGGTGTCCGAGGTATCTGGATCACACCATTAGTCTTTGGTCAACCAATGCGACGATGCGTTTGCGTTGTTGTCCTGTATTTTAAAGTTAATTTAGAGTGACCATCCAGGTGTATGATGGATTGTTCCAACTCAAGCTGACACTCCCTACTTGTGATGTCCATTTAAGTATATATAAAATTGGGGCCCTTTTTGAGTTTAAAAAATAACTCTCTCTCATAAGATGACATCAGTGGAGCGAGTGATGGAGTACACAGAGCTGGAGAGCGAAGCACCATGGGAAACCGAGAAACGTCCCCCGCTTGACTGGCCGAGCCAAGGCCTGGTGACCTTCGACGGGGTCAACTTCTCCTACAGCGCAGACGGGCCGGTGGTCCTCCGTAACATGAATGCCACGTTCCTACCCAGGGAGAAGGTGGGACATCTTGGTTTGACTTCCACAACTCTGGAACATCCAGGGATGACCCGTTCTGATCTGTAGTGTGATTGGTTGTGCTCTCCGTGTGTCCTTCAGGTGGGCGTGGTGGGGAGAACCGGTGCTGGGAAGAGCTCCCTGGTGTCGGCCCTGTTCCGCCTGGCAGAACCCCAGGGGAAGATCTACGTGGACGGAATACTGACCTCTGAGCTCGGCCTCCACGACCTGCGCCAGAAGATGTCCATTATTCCAGGTACTCCTCCTACTCCTGCTTCTGGGAGGAGATGGCCGGCTCATAACATGATTCTGGATGGTCTGTTGCTGAGCTCTCCTCTGATTGGTTCCCCAGGATCCTGTGCTCTTCACTGACACCATGAGGAAGAACCTGGACCCTTTCAACCAGCACTCTGATGAAGAGCTCTGGAACTCTCTGCAGGAGGTCAGTAGCCCTTCTACCCCTCCTCACAACCTTGGAACAAATGTTGTCCCCATACCAGTTACATTATATACACACACACTGAAGGAAGTGTTTATGTGTTCTGTAGGAAGTGGTTCTATGTGTTGAGGGAATGGGTTCCGTGTGTTGAAGGAAGTGGTTCCATGTGTTGGTTCTCTGTTTTCCCCGGGTGCAGGTTCAGCTGAAGTCTCTGGTGGAGGAGCTTCCCGCCAAGATGGAGACGCTACTGGCCGAGTCGGGCTCCAACTTCAGCGTGGGCCAGAGGCAGCTGGTATGTCTGGCCAGAGCCATCCTGAGGAAGAACCGCATTCTCATCATTGATGAGGCCACGGCCAACGTCGACCCCAGGTACAAGTCTGCGCTTGTAGCAGAGTGTGTTTGACCACCGGGGGTGCTGCTGTTGCTCCACCTTAGTTTCTGTTGCTCTTCAAGTCTGAGTTTTGTATTTCGCCGTCCATAGGACGGACGAGCTGATCCAGAGGACGATCCGGGAAAAGTTCAGAGATTGCACGGTGCTCACCATCGCTCACAGGCTCAACACCATCATAGACAGCGACCGCATCATGGTGAGTGACCCTCTTCTCCTCTAGTAACCACACCGTTCTACCCCTCCTCCCTGCTACCTGGAGCCTTTACTAACTCCTACCCTCGCCTTCTCCTATCCCTCAAAACACTGCTCCTCCTTCCTTCCTAACTCTGCCACCTTCCTCCCAACTGTATCTTTCAATTCCCTGTCCTCCTAGTTCCTCCTCACTTTCTTCACCCCTCCTCCAGCCTCTCCTTACACCTTCTCGTTCCTAACTACTCTTCCCAACCTAAGTCTACTGTGCTCCCAACCTAAGTCTGCTGAGCACCCATGCTGGCTCTTGACCAGTTACCATTAGTACTAACCGTGCGGTATGGTTGGAGCTTGCAATCCTGAGGACTTTTGATTGGTGAACCGCAAACTTCTTTGGAAATCTGTTGATCAGAGATAACCTAACTCAAGAATGCCTTGTGTCAAAAGTCTGAGCTGGGTCAACAGGAGGACAAAAAATAATGGCAGCTCTGTGTTCCTTACTTGTCGTTACGGAGCATCTTTTGACCTGAGAGGCCACTGTGTGTCCAGGTGCTCGACGCGGGGGAGATCCAGGCCTACGACGCGCCCTACACCCTCCTGCAAGACCCCAAGGGCATCTTCTATAAGATGGTGCAGCAGACCGGCCAGCAGGAGGCAGAGGACCTCTTGGCCTCCGCGAAGCAGGTGAGTGCTGCTGGTCCTCATTGAGACACTTATCAGACACTTCATCTCAAGACACCTGCAACTTAGGAAAATCCAAGCACACAATATAAAAAGTGCAATAACTTACCATATGTAAAGACAAATTACCAACTTTATGAAAAAATTAACAAAGTAATGCCCTGAATACTAACTCTTTCGGACATACAAGATCTCTGCTCAACAGTAAGGATTGAACTTTAATGTATTTTTGCTAAGTTATAGTTGCCAAAGTGCTATATGCAGGACACACTGATTGACATCTTGATCGGGCTTCATTGGGAATTTTGAGGTTGAGCTTTTTAGTTAAAAGACAGAAAAAAAGGACTCAGCTCTGTGCCTCACGAGTCTTCCTTCAATGTTATAATTGGTCTGGTAAATGCTACCGTAACAGTTAAAGGAAGGTGCTCCACACGCTGACGGCTAACGTCATTCTTTGCCCATAAATTGTTCTAATGTTTTCATTGTACAAAGGAACATTTCAACATAAGGGCCAGTCAACGTGGCACTAGTAAAATTCAAATAACTTAATTTTTCCGTTAGGAATTATGTTCGCATGGTGCGAACTACCGCGCATTAGGGCACTGAAACCGAGAAAGACAACGTACAAGACAACAAACAAGCACACGTAAAAAGCAGCCTGTAGTGTCAAAATCTGATCTATAATATTATACAAGGTCTACTAAGAGGTTAAAAACCGCCAAAAATAACTGCAGAGTTGAGTGCTCTGATTGGGTTTGGTCACACATATTGATGACAACAAGGGATTCCTTTTTACACCAGAGTGTAAAAGAAAGTAACGCTTGCATTTAAAAATCTTCCCCCCTCTTGCTCCCAGGCCTACGAGAACAAGAGTCAGCCCAGCAGCAAGCACGGCAGCACCTCCAACGTCAACCTGGTGATCCACGAGACGCCCATGTAAAACCACTCAGCCAATCTCTGCCTTCATACAAGAGTGGCGGTGCTACACTATAACAGTGCTTGCGGTAATGACGGAAGAGTTGGGCTTTGAGAACATGCGGCTCTTCTAAGCCACAAGTGGAACCAGGATGTTCTCGGGTATGGGAGTTATTTCAAACCAAGTGTTAATAGACACTGGTGTAAAAAATGAAACAAAAACCAACTACACAACCTCAAATTATTATTTACCTCATCAAGGTGTTGTTGTTACGCGAAATGGCTTCATAGCTGGCTGCTGCTTTGTTAAGTGCCTTTACCACGTTTCAAGATCAGTGAAAACTTTACTTTTCACTTAAATCTTTTCAAGGACAATTGTGCGTTTTCAGTGCCTTGCTATGGTTCTCATCTCAATCTCAGGTGAGGAAAATCTTTCATAATTTTTGGTTCAGGTTCCTAAAATAATCCTGATGAATGTATTAAATGCTAAGCCATGTCACGTCAACTAGAACAAGCTGTACCTACCCATAAATTGGGTGTAAATGCAAGTTTAACAGCACCTCCTGTTGGCCATGATGTTGCCTGCATGTCCTTAGAGTTGGTGAAGCCTGTGTTGTCTTATTCTAAAAGCCTTTAAGCAAGCACAGCCAAAAAGTGAGATTTTCCAAGACACAATTATCGTCCTACATGCATTTCTGCAATTTGAGTTTCTGTTTGGATTGTAATTGTTATTGTACTTTTAACAAAGAGATTGAGCGAGAGAAAGTTACCCTTGAATTCTCAACAATCTATATGTAACTGTTTTTCAGTAGCATTTTATTGTGATGTTGAGTTTCTTGAGAACTAAAATCACTAATATTTAGTTCTTATTCTTGCATCAGGGAAAAAAAAATATTCTTAAGTTTATGTAAATCGAAGTATGCTGAGACAAATGTTGAATGTAATTGAGTAATGCTCTGTTCACAACTGGTTGCAGTGTTGCCTTTCAAAACATTTATTTCAATGGAAGATGGATGACTGACAGTAACGGATCCATTGGAAATCGGCGGATATGTTTGAAAATGTCAATACTATATTTGTGGTTGGGACTGAAATCAACCATAAAAGTCATCTAACACAATTTGTTGCTTGTTTTCCTTTACTAAATTATGGATTTTTACTTCTTGATGAATTAAGCCTCAAACCTGGACTATATCAATCCATCCAGGGTATTTTAAATCTTATAAATACTGTTCCACTTCTGCAGGCAAAAGCAACTGTCTACAACTGTAAGGCCACTAGAGGCTACCTAATGAAAAAATGTACTCCCTAGTGAACAAACTACCATTGGCAAACGTTTATATAAGATCAAAATGTGTCCATCTCATGACAAAAATGACAAGGATTTAATTCTTATCAGCTATATATTTTTATAGATATGAAATTATATAAATATTAAATAGGTGAAGGCTGCGTGAAGCGCTAGTTATTCGTAATTTTAAACAGATTTTCTGTGTAATTTTATTTTGTTCTTTTTACCCTCTTAGTATAGGCCTACTTAGAGTTGGTCTCCTTGACTTCCTCTGGGCCCTGGGTGAAGATGTGACCCGCCAAAGGTGATGTCATCATCACAAAAGCTAGATATTTCGGACCTCGCGGAGGAATACAAAGTAAAAATATTAGCCTAGAAACCAAATGTAAATCCTAAACTGTTCTGGTATTTCTTGTTTCACCTAAATAACAAATACAATTGGAAACATGCTTGTTGAGCATCGGTTGTTTGTGTGGTTAGGATAGTTCCCTATGGAGACTCACATTTGTTGACACAACGGTCTGTCCTATTAGAACGTTTTTAAAATTGAGAATAGACTCACTTAATGGAAAGGACACGCACGATTTGACATACAAAGGTGTCTCCTTCTACTGACTCATCTTGTCCAACTTACCCAACTCTCAGTGAATCTTTTTGAGAACGAGTAGTCTGGTTTGAGCCTCCTGCATGCAGTGTTGACAGATTGGGCGGGACCGCCTAATTGGGCTACTTTTGATCATGTTAGGCAGGAAGAATGTGGGCGAGAACATACCATTTTGGCAGATTTTGAATTATTACAATTATTTTTTACAAACAACAATCAATACCAATGGACAAGAGGTTGAGTTGACGTTTGGAGTCAACACAATAACATTAGTATTAAGGGGTGGGGGACGGGCGCCTGTCCAACAGTAATTAGGGGCGAGGGAGGGCCAGCATGCTTGTCAATCAAACCTCCGTCCCAGGTGTCGGGAGATTTGATTCATGACGTATAAGTGGACTGTACATAGTTCTTCTCAGGTTGATATACTTTAAGTTCTTGAAAGTTTTACCTGAGTGTAAGCTAAAACTCATGTATCAAAAATTGTGTGCGTGTGTGCGAGCGAATGGGTGAATGTGAGGCACTAATTGTAAAGTTTTTTGAGCAGTCGCAGGTAAGAAATGCATACAGTCTAAATACACTCTAGCATTTACTATTTCCTAGAAGTAAATACCCCAGGATATACAAAATGTGGTTTACTCAAACTATTTGTTTTGCACTGAAACTACTAGTCATCAAATATTGTAATTTGGACGACTTTAAAAAACACACACACTTGCAGTCCCAAACCTTCATCATAGCGATTGTCACTGCATAATCTATTTTCCTAAACAAACCAACAAACCAAAACCAAAAAATATAGAAAATCTGATTGTTGTTTGATGTATCCATAAATAGAGGTGGCAGTTATGCATCCCGCCCCCCTTCTGAAGTCGAAATTGATTGAAATGCATTGAATTTCAATGTTCTTCTCTGTAGCTCGAAAAGTCAGAGAAATGCTCCAATTCCAAATGCATGGGTTTATGGGTCCGTAGTGCTCTGTGTGCAAAAAAGCATACCTTCAACCAACTGTCAACAATACCAACATATGTGGCTGTGGAATTCACTCATGAAACAGGCAATGTTTTAACTTTGACTGTGACATTAACTATATCCTTAACATATAAGGGAGTATAGAGACTGAAGGGGATTTTGTGGCTGTCATAAAGCAGGGGTGAGCAAGATAAAGAGAGTTTCCCAGATTTAGGTGTCGACTTAGTTAGTCGACCCCTTAGTTAGTTAAGCAAAAGAAGATAATCTCAGTGCACAGAAGATGTAGATGAGTAGTACGTGTGGATGTCACTCAGAATGAAGTCCATACTTATTTCATTCATGTAGGAAAGATAATGCTTTTACTTCCTTTAAACCAGGGGTTCTCAAAGTTTTGACAGCTGAGGGCCAATTTAGGAACCCAAATTTGACTGGGGGCCGCCAAAGAAAAAATAAAACAGAAAAAAATTCAATTTGTAATAATTTTAATGACCAGGTTGCTCTCTCTACAAATCTACAATTACCAATAATTATACAATTATGTATTGGTCTGCATCCAGTCTAAACACATTTTAAATAACAAATTAGGCAAAACATGGCACTACTTCAGAAAACCTTAAGAAACATTGTAACTAACACACAATCCCTGGGGTTCTCTTCGAATTTGGGATAACAGTCCTGTGGGCATTTCAGAAACTTATTTAGAACAGTCAGTCTCATTGTGCCTTCCTTTCTTGTCAGCATGGAGCTCCTTATTCAGGAGCAATTCCAGCTACCAAATCACCACAGGGAAACACACACACACACACACACACACACACACACACACCCACACACACACACACACACACACACCCACACACACACACACACACACACACACACACACACACACACACACACACACACACACATCATCATCATCATCACTAATATCTACGACGGAGTATTAGGGCCACACGTGAAGAAAAAACAATTTTTTTTGCCGGGACGAGATTAAAATCGACACGCCGACTTTAAAGTCAACATGTCGACATTGAACTTGAAATGTCGAGAATAAAGTTGAAATATCATGTCGACTTTAATCTCGACGCGTCGACTTTAAACTCGAAATGTCGAGAATAAAGTTGAAACATCATATGAACTTTAATCTCGACGTGTCCATTTTCCGTTCTTCTTTCAGCACGCAGATGCTCCGGGCATCCTCCCAAGTGTGCAGCGGATGACACAAAGTAGTCATCCGCTGTAGTAGTACGGCATTGCCATCAGTGGTTGCATTGACGGTTTTAGTCGCTATATTGTTTGGATGGAGGCCTACACCACAAACAATGACCCCAGGGTTATTGCCGACTACTTTGTGTCATCCGCTGCACGCTTGGGAGGATGCCCGGAGCGTCTGCGTGCTGACAGAAGAACGGAAAATGGACACGTCGAGATTAAAGTCGATATGATGTTTAGTTTCAACTTTATTCTCGACATTTCGAGTTTAAAGTCGACGTGTCGATTTTAATCTCGTCATCGCAAAAATATTTGTGTTCTTCACGTGTGGCCCTAATGGAGGATGAATACTCCGTCGTAAATATCTCATTGCCTGTCATCAATAAGCTTGTCATTAAATCACACATTATTTGTTACTAGGTCAACATACCTTTTTTTATTGGCGTGGGATTTGTGGTGCTGTTTTCGGTTGGCCACGATTCCTCTGATGTCCGGCTCCATCTCCGTTGTTGCAATACGAAGGACATCGTGTAGATGGCCATCTGTAAGCCTGGATCTCAGCTTGGATTTGTTGATGGCCATGGTGGAGAAGGTCTTCTCACAAAGATATGTGCTCCCGAATAAAGAGACCATTCTGATGGCATGCTGGAGCAGTGCAGTATGTCGCTGGGGAAAGTGCTTTGTAGAACTCAATGATGCCCCTTTCACACCGCCGCAAAATCGGGGCCGGTTCCGGGCCAGTTCGGAGCTAGGGCCAGGGCTTTGGTTTCACACCGCCAAAGAACCGGCTCCGGCCCCTAAAAACCGGTTCAACTCTGGCCCCACTTTAGAGCTGGGCTAGAACTAGAACCGCTTTTACGCCGGGGGCAGGGGGGGAGTTATCCGTACCTTCATAAACAGGAAGACCAACGAAGACCGGCATTTTTTAAAACACCGAAGTAAACAATGGACGTGAATCCGTGTATGGTTCTTTTTTGTTTTTTCTGATTTTGTTTTAAATCGTAATATTCAAAGAACGAACCATACACGGATTGAATCGAAGACGAAATTGTTGTTGTTGTGTTTGAAACTGGCGCGAGGGTTCTTCTGCGCGCCTAACCTGACGCTTGATCATTGTGTGGTGGTTCAACGCGTCAACGCGCCAACGCAGCTAGATGAGTCCGTGTCCATGCAAGTGAACGGAGCGTTCCCTCTTCGTCATAACTATCAAACCAAACATCCTTCACATTCACCGAGCGAACATTATGAAAGTAAAATGCACATTTATCGCTAAAAATGTTTCCATAAACGCATTTAATGGCGTAACTATGTTACTATTTCCACCCAGAATAAAGAAAGATGTCGGCCGTATGCTGCTGTCCAAGCTCACTAGCGGAGACGTTTGTAGTGACGTCATGACGTTGCTCACGCCGGCTCTATGGCTGGCTCTGGCGAGTAACCCCTGACTGCAGCCCGCAGATCGAGGAGGAGCTAAATGTGGGCGGGGTTAAACGTTTAACCCCGCCCACATTTAAGGATAATTCCGCGCAGAATCATACGTTCTCCCGCTTTCGAGCGGAGGAGCTAAATGTGGGCGGGCTTAAACGTTTAAGCCAGCCCACATTTAAGGAAAATTCCGCGCAGTATCATGGACCAGACGGAAATACGTTCTCCCGCTTCTGTCTTTGGTTAATTTGACTTAGCTAATATAATTGTGTACGAGTGTACGAAATAATATGTGTCTATACTAAAAAGACATTTGAAATGACAAGTTAAAAGTAGGAATGTCTAAGTCTATCAAATGCATGAACCCTTTTCCATATTACCGGTAAGTCATTGTGCTGTGCTGTGCTGTATTGATGTTTGAGAATGTGCTGCCGGATCTCCGCCACCAGATGGCGCCCGAGAGGAAAAAACCATGAGTTAAACGTTTAGACCCGCCCACATTTAGCTCCTCCGCTCGAATGATACTGCGCGGAATTGTCCTTAAATGTGGGCGGGGTTAAACGTTTAACCCCGCCCACATTTAGCTCCTCCTCGATCTGCGGGCTGCAGTCAGGGGCACTTGGCTCTGGCCGGTGTGAAACCAACCGGTTCTTAACTGGGGTAAGGCTGGAACCAGTTTGGAACTGGCCCTAGCACCAGCCCGGAACTGGCTCTCGGTTCTTTTTGGTGTGAAAGCGGCATGAGATTCCTGTCACGATATGCTGCTCTGGCCTCGGAGCTCTCCTGTAGGTCGATGAGCTCAAACTGCATTTCTGCAGGCTCTTCCGCAGGGAAACACGAGAAAGTATTTTGGAAGAGGTTGATTGACTTCTCGTGGTTTCTGAAGTCGGAGAAGCGGTGTTCGAATTCCTCGCTCAATTTTTTTAAGAGGTTTTGGTTGTGGTCTGAACGCAGGTGACGCAGAACGTGGCGACCATCTGTGTCTGTTTCATCTACGAGCGCATGCAGGCGGGTAAATGGGTTAGAACTCCCTGTTTGAGCTGTCCCTGCAGCAGTTCAATTTTTCTCTGGAAAGCTTTGATGTTGTCAAATAGTGTGTAAATAAGCTTCCCATGGCCCTGCAGCTTCAAATTGAGATCGCTGAGACAAGTGTTCACATCAACAAGGAGCGCTAGGTCACAGAGCCATTTAGTGCCACTTAGCTGTGTCAAATCCTGTCCTTTTGACTCCATGAACTCTCTTATTTCCTTCCTCAAGTTAAAAAAACACTTCAATGTGGCACCTCTGCTCAGCCACCTGACAGCAGAGAAGTATATGACGTCACCAAAATCTGCCTCCGATTGCTCCAAAAAAGTCTTGAATTGGCGGTGATTCAGACCTCTGGACTTAAGGAAATTAACTGTCTTCACAACAATCTCCTTGACATGTTTAATTTCAAGCGTTTGAGCTGCGAGGGCTTCTTGGTGTATTATGCAGTGATATTTGATTAGTTTCTCCCCTCCGCTGTTGGCCACTTTCTCAGAGAGCAGAGACACGGCACCTGCCTTTCTTCCGACCATTGCCGGTGCTCCATCTGTTGTGACACCGACCATAGACGGCAGCTTCACATTGTATGCTTCGAGACTACGACACACAGCATCACAAATGTTGACTCTCCTTGTTCTGTCTTTGATACTCTCCAAACTAAGCATCCTCGCCTATTTCAAAGTTCTCCGTGACCGTTCGGATGAAAATCAGGCTCCAGAGCAGATCTACTGGAGGGGCATGGGTCGCCAGCGGGGGGGCAATGCCGTTTGTGAAATATTTTAACGCAGTTTATGAACCTCCAAAAAAACATTAAGTAGGCCTGACACTGTTTATAAACCTTAGAGAACAGCCTCCACAATAATCAAAAACACCCCTGACAACATATAACAGAACAGGACCGCTGACAGAAGGCACGCATTGTGGCAGAAAGTAGCCTATTGAACAAGCCACGCACCAGGCAGAAATGACACAATGCCATACGTATTGTGGCGACTCCTACCCCCTGGGGAGTCTGGGTAATGGGGTATTCATAATGTTGTTTGGGGAAAAGGGGGTTTATTGTCTTTAGATAACTTGTTTATGTTATTAGGTTAAGTGGGGTTAACGGGTTTGGGGTTCTTTATTGTTTGTGTTAATTGTGATGTGTAGTGTGATCGGGACCATTAGTGAGAGTGTTGTGTGTGTTGGTCAGGTGTGCCGTGTTTTCTGTTGTGTGTTTGAATAAAGGCAGCTCTCGGGGTCGTGCGGTGTATTGAGGCACGAGAGTTGCGCCGCCATTCCAACCTGGGCCCCCGTCTCGTCCTTCCCGCGCTGCTCGCCACAGTATACAAGCATATTAAACACCAATAGATAGACAAAGCAAACAATAATCAAAATTTACCTGCTTAGTAGGCCTTATAGAAATAGTCGGCCAAAGACGTTGCTAAGCAACCGAAGACTCTGGGGTTGACAAGTTACGTTGACAAAGTATCGGAAATGTCTGTGCTTTCATCCAGTGCGATGGAAAAAAACTACCTTTCCTAGTCCCTCCATACGTTGTCCCAGTTGCTCTTGAGATTGTTTGCCAGATCTTCGATTCGTCGTGCAATTGTGTCATTCGACACAGAGAGCTTTGCTTTTTGCTCGGGGCATACAATGTCGGCCACTTTCAACATGCAGTCTCGCACAAATTCTCCGTCACTGAAGGGCTTGCTCCGGCACGCTATTTCTTGAGCTAAAATGTAACTAGCCTGTGTTACAGCTTCACCGGATTTGGTTAGATTTGTGAAAACTGACTGCTGTGCAGCGTAGCCTCTTTCAAGTTGTTCAAGCTTACCGGTGCGGTCCTCGCCGGTACATTTTTTGTAGGTTTTATGATTGGTATCATAATGGCGTTTTATGTTGAAGTCCTTCAGCACTGCATTAACCTGCTTGCAGATCAGGCACATGACTTTATCCGACCCGTGAGGTACGGCAAAGTAAGCGTATGTCCACTTATCTTGAAACCGCCTTTTCTCATTGCCAAAATTACGTTTCTTTCTCGAGGGGCCCGGCTCCCGCTCCGACTCCCGCTCCGACTCCATTATCACAGCTGCAGTCAAGGTGTGACTGAGGCGGGAAACTCCGTAAGCATCGCAGTGGTGAAAAAAAACATTGCACCGTGGTCGTGGACCTCTGGGAGTGAGGTGAAGTGAGGTCTAAATCACGAAACTGCGGTTCATCCTTTCAAAGTAATGTACGGATTAAAACTAACAAATGTAAAAGGATTTAATTGAAAGCTAGAGAGTCGACTTTTCTCCTTATATTTATTTATTTTGTTTAAATTAACATTGATATAATAAAAAAAATATATATAATAATAATTTATTTTTACTTTTTATTTTATTTACTTATATCTGTATGTCATTGCGGGCCGCCAGGAATGATTCCGCAGGCCGCCATTGGCCCGCGGGCCGCACTTTGAGAACCCCTTGTCTATAGCATATAACTGCGTTGTCTGATTAGGCCCTATGTTTAATTCATTCAGGAGTGTCTGGATTTACTTTGGCATATTAACAATCGCCTTCCCTTGACATAAACACTAAGGCCTAGTAGGCCATAGTCCATGAGCCACAGACCCCAAAAGGGGCCAAAGCAACCCAGTGGTGCGATGACCACCTGTAGCTCGACTTGAGATACTTGGTTTAGGTTTAACAAGCATATTATACGACTACTTGTCTGTGATATACCGTCTTTCTATTTTAGGGTTATAAAATCATCGAGGGAGAAAGCATCAGGCTAGTCATTGTTGGGGATCCTGCATATCCACTCCTTCTGTGGCTGGTTAAAGGACATCTAAGCTCAGGCTACCCCATGATTTGCTAACTCCAGAGCAGGAATCTTTCAATGTTTATCTAAGTTCGCTCCGGGTTGGGGTGGAAAATACATTTGGAATTCTAAAGGCAAGGTGGAGTGTTCTGTTAAAACGTAGTGACTTTCACTTCACATTCACACCGACTGTCATACCTGCTGTGCTTTGCACAATTTTTGCCAGCTTCAGAGGGAACATGTAAACTGGTTGGAAGAAGCTGCAACTCTAGACGGAATCTATCCTCAGCCTGCCCAGCCAGCAGATGTTAATGAACATGGTAACCATGAAAGGGCCGTGGTTACAGGATATATGGCCACTCATTTTCCCCTTCGCAGGGGTCATCTCTATTAATTTAAACACGTATGGGGAACATACGTGTAAGGGAACATAATGGTGGAATAAATAACAATAAATAACAATATTTTCACATCAATATCTGTTCATCTTATTAATTTATTTATTCATTGATGGGGAACTTTAAGATTTTTTGTTTTTTTATGTACCCCATATCAAATTGTGTACATATATAAAAATAGATAGATTGTATTAAATTTATAAATTTGTAAACATACTACCA
>NC_079415.1:27477312-27545080 GCF_026213295.1 Gadus chalcogrammus | reverse complement strand
CAATAATAATAATAAGAATTCGTACAATAACAATAGGTTGTCTCGCAACATAGTTGCTTGACACCCAATAATAATAAGAATTCGTACAATAACAATAGGTTGTCTCGCAACATAGTTGCTTGACACCCAATAATAATAAGAATTCGTACAATAACAATAGGTTGTCTCGCAACATAGTTGCTTGACACCCAAATATAGCTGCGAGCAGCAATGTGGGTGTCAAGCATAATCGGACTCGGTAGGCTAATTCTGCCGGATGGACGTAATCGGCCAGGGGGCTACATGACGACCGTCTCGGAAATCGGCAATACCGACAGCCGGTGGGATGAGAAATGGGAAAAGGACCCCACCTAGAGGTAAGGGCGCAATACAGTCTGCCTGACAGAACAAATGTCACAAATACATAGGGGTATTCGGAACAATATCCTAAAAGAGACACAATGTAAACAAGCATCCGTTCTGGAGGTGGTTCGTGAAGCATCTAATCCAGTGGGAATTGCAGTTTATATTGTAGGTGGGCGGAATGGTAATAGTCATTGTTGCATTATACATTAAGTACCGCTTGTCGTAACACGAGTGCAGTGTCTAACCATTAATGAGCGCCGTCAAGTTTGATTGGCTGTCACGGCCAAACGGTTTTGAATTAGAGAAAGCTGTTTAACACATTAGTTCAGCTTGGTCTGAAGATCATATATGCAGAGTTTCATGAAGATTGGACATAATTTGTGGCCTGTGGGAATTTACAACTGATTTTGACAACTTTCAACATGGCGGCCAAGTTCTGATGTTGCAATGAGAAATAATTTATAAGCTATATGAGTAGGTCTGACAGTATCATCAGACATTGAAAATAAGTTTGAAATGTACTCATGTGAAGAGAGGAGTTAAAACACGTCTTCATTAATTATAGCGCCCCCTAGCGGTCAATGGTCACCAAATTCTTTGAGTGTCCCCATGATTATGTTATGGGTCAATGTATCAAGTTTGGTTATGATGTGTCAAAGGGCTGCAGAGATTTGGCGTGTTTCCGGTTTTCCGGCTTCGCGCTCGAATATCATTGGCTGTCGCGGATATTTCTGCAAGACGTAATATATGAGCTATATGGGGAGGTCTGATGTATCACCAGACATTGAAAATAAGTTTTAAATGTACTCATGTGAAGAGAGAGGAGTCAAAACACATCGACATTAATAACAGCGCCACCTAGAGGTCAAGGGTCACCAAATTCATTCAGTGTCACCGTGATGCGGTCATGGGTCTCTCTACCAAGGTTGGTTATGATAGGTCAAAGGGCTTCTGAGATATGGGCTTACTTCCGGTTTGGCAACTTGGCGGTTAAATTTGATTGGCTTTAGCGGACAAACGGTTTTGAATTTGACAAATCTATTCGATGTTTTTTATCAAGCATGGCCAGAAGATCATGTGTGCCAAGATTCGAGATGATTGGACAAGATTTGTGATAGAAGTAGCATTTTGAAGGTTTTTGACATAAACCAAGATGGCGGAAATATACGTCATGGCACAATGACGTCATAGGGTGTGTTGAACTGGGCTTGGTTCAAGGAATCCAATGATACCTGGTTTGTGAAATTTGGTCGAATAGGTCAAAAGTTATGAACATGAATGCATGCCCAACTTTGACCTGTTGGTGGCGCTAGAGCTGTTGGGCTAGCGACCTAGATTGGCTTAATGGGCTAATGGGGCAGTCCTGAACAGTGTGCCAAATTTCACAACTTTTCGCCAAGCGGTTCTATGGGCTGCCATTGACTCCAATGGCAGCATAATAATAATAATAATTAAGAATTCGTACAATAACAATAGGTTGTCTCGCAACATAGTTGCTTGACACCCAAATATAGCTGCGAGCAGCAATGTGGGTGTCAAGCATAATCGGACTCGGTAGGCTTATTCTGCCGGATGGACGCAATCGGCCAGGGGGCTACATGACGACCGCCTCGGAAATCGGCAATACCGACAGCCGGTGGGATGAGTAAATGGGAAAAGGACCCCACCTAGAGGTAAGGGGGCAATGCAGTCTGCCTGACAGAACAAATGTCACAAATACATAGGGGTATTCGGAACAATATCAACAAAATAATTTACAAGATATATGGGGAGGTCTGACAGTATCATTAAACATTGATAATAAGTTTGAAATGTACTCATGTGAAGAGAGAGGAGTTAAAACACGTCTTCATTAATTATAGCGCCCCCTAGAGGTCAATGGTCACCAAATTCATTGAGTGTCCCCATAATGATGTTATGGGTCTAGGTATCAAGTTTGGTTATGATTTGTCCAAGGGATACTGAGATATTGGCGTTTTTCCAGTTTGGCGGCTTCGCGGTTGAATATCATTGGCTGTCGCGGATATTTGTGCAAGTTATAATATACTAGCTATACGGGGAGGTCTGATAGTATCACCAGACATTGAAAATAAGTTGTAAATGTACTCATGTGAAGGGAAAGAGGTCAAAACACATGGACATTAATAACAGCGCCCCTACAGGTCAAAGGTCACCAAATTAAATCAGTGTCACCTTTAGAGGCCATGGGTCTATATACCAAGTCTGGTTATGATATGTCAAAGGGATGCTGAGAAATCGGCTCACTTCCTGTTTGGCGGCTTTGCCGCCAAATTTGATTGGCTTTAGCGGGCAAACGGTTTTGAATTTGACAAATCTATTCGATGTTTTTCATCAAGGATGGCCAGAAGATCATGTGTGCCAAGTTTCAAGATGATTGGACAAGATTTGTGATAGGAGTAGCATTTTGAAGGTTTTTGACATAAACCAAGATGGCGGACATATACGTCATGGCGCAATGACGTCATAGGGTTTGTTGAACTGGGCTTGGTTCAAGGAATCCAATGATACCTGGTTTGTGAAAATTGGTCGAATAGGTCAAAAGTTATGAACATGAATGCATGCCCAACTTTGACCTGTTGGTGGCGCTAGAGCTGTTGGGCTAGCGACCTTAGATTGGCTTAATGGGCTAATGGGGCAGTCCTGAACAAGTGTGCCAAATTTCACAACTTTTCGCCAAGCGGTTCTATGGGCTGCCATTGACTCCCATTGAAGGATAATAATAATAAATATAGCTGCGAGCAGCAATGTGGGTGTCAAGCATAATCGGACTCGGTAGGCTTATTCTGCCGGATGGACGCAATCGGCCAGGGGGCTACATGACGACCGCCTCGGAAATCGGCAATACCGACAGCCGGTGGGATGAGTAAATGGGAAAAGGACCCCACCTAGAGGTAAGGGGGCAATGCAGTCTGCCTGACAGAACAAATGTCACAAATACATAGGGGTATTCGGAACAATATCTCTAAAAGAGACACAATGTAAACAAGTATCCGTTCTGGAGGTGGTTCGTGAAGCATCTAATCCAGTGGGTATTGCAGTTTATATCGTAAGCGGGCGGAATGGTTGATAGAGTCATTGTTGCATTATGCATTAAGTACCGCATGTCGCCACACGAGTGCAGTGTCTACCCATTAATGAGCGCCGTCAAGTTTGATTGGCTGTCACGGCCAAACGGTTTTGAATTTGAGAAAGCTGTTTGATACCTTTGTTCAGCTTGGTCTGAAGAACATATATGCCAAGTTCCATGAAGATTGGACATAATTTGTGGCCTTAGGAAATTTTCAACTGATTTTGACAACTTTCAACATGGCGGCCAAGTTCTGATGTTGCAATGAGAAATGATTCATAAGCTATATAAGGAGGTCTGGCAGTATCCTCAGACGTTAAAAATAAGTTTGAAATGTACTCATGTGAAGAGAGTCCAAATTCATTGAGTGTCACCTTAATGAGGCCATGGGTCTATGTATCAAGTTTGGTTATGATATGTCAAATGGCTGCTGATATATTGGCGTGTTTCCGGTTTGGCGGCTTCGCGGTCGAATATCATTGGCTGTCGCGGATATTTCTGCAAGAAATAATACACTAGCTATACTGATAGGTCTAATAGTATCACCAGACATTGAAAATAAGTTTTAAATATACTCATGTGAAGTGAAAGGAGTCAAAACACATCGACATTAATAACAGCGCCCCCTAGAGGTCAAAGGTCACCAAATTCAATCAGTGTCACCTTTATGAGGCCATTGGTCTATATACCAAGCCTGGTTATGATATGTCAAAGGGATGCTGAGAAATTGGCTCACTTCCTGTTTGGCGGCTTTGCCGCCAAATTTGACTGGCTTTAGCGGGCAAACGGTTTTGAATATGACAAATCTATTCAATGTTTTTTATCAAAGATGGCCAGAAGATCATGTGCGCCAAGTTCCGAGATGATTGGACAAGATTTGTGATAGAAGTAGCATTTTGATGGTTTTTGACATAAACCAAGATGGCGGAAATATACGTCATGGCGCAATGAGGTCATAGGGTGTGTTGAACTGGGCTTGTTTCAAGGAATCCATTGATACCTGGTTTGTGAATATTGGTCGAATGGGTCAAAAGTTATGAACATGAATGCATGTCCAACTTTGACCTGTTGGTGGCGCTAGAGCTTTTGGGCTAGCGACCTGAGATTGGGTTAATGGGCTAATGGGGCTGTCTTGAACCAGTGTGCCAAATTTCACAACTTTTCGCCAAGCGGTTCTATGGGCTGCCATTGACTCCCATTGAAGGATAATAATAATAAATATAGCTGCGAGCAGCAATGTGGGTGTCAAGCATAATCGGACTCGGTAGGCTTATTCTGCCGGATGGACGCAATCGGCCAGGGGGCTACATGACGACCGCCTCGGAAATCGGCAATACCGACAGCCGGTGGGATGAGTAAATGGGAAAAGGACCCCACCTAGAGGTAAGGGGGCAATGCAGTCTGCCTGACAGAACAAATGTCACAAATACATAGGGGTATTCGGAACAATATCAACAAAATAATTTACAAGATATATGGGGAGGTCTGACAGTATCATTAAACATTGATAATAAGTTTGAAATGTACTCATGTGAAGAGAGAGGAGTTAAAACACGTCTTCATTAATTATAGCGCCCCTAGAGGTCAATGGTCACCAAATTCATTGAGTGTCCCCATAATGATGTTATGGGTCTATGTATCAAGTTCGGTTATGATTTGTCCAAGGGATACTGAGATATTGGCGTTTTTCCAGTTTGGCGGCTTCGCGGTTGAATATCATTGGCTGTCGCGGATATTTGTGCAAGTTATAATATACTAGCTATACGGGGAGGTCTGATAGTATCACCAGACATTGAAAATAAGTTGTAAATGTACTCATGTGAAGAGAAAGAGGTCAAAACACATGGACATTAATAACAGCGCCCCCTACAGGTCAAAGGTCACCAAATTAAATCAGTGTCACCTTTATGAGGCCATGGGTCTATATACCAAGTGTGGTTATGATATGTCAAAGGGATGCTGAGAAATCGGCTCACTTCCTGTTTGGCGGCTTCGCCGCCAAATTTGATTGGCTTTAGCGGGCAAACGGTTTTGAATTTGACAAATCTATTCGATGTTTTTCATCAAGGATGGCCAGAAGATCATGTGTGCCAAGTTTCAAGATGATTGGACAAGATTTGTGATAGGAGTAGCATTTTGAAGGTTTTTGACATAAACCAAGATGGCGGACATTTACGTCATGGCGCAATGACGTCATAGGGTTTGTTGAACTGGGCTTGGTTCAAGGAATCCAATGATACCTGGTTTGTGAAAATTGGTCGAATAGGTCAAAAGTTATGAACATGAATGCATGCCCAACTTTGACCTGTTGGTGGCGCTAGAGCTGTTGGGCTAGCGACCTTAGATTGGCTTAATGGGCTAATGGGGCAGTCCTGAACAAGTGTGCCAAATTTCACAACTTTTCGCCAAGCGGTTCTATGGGCTGCCATTGACTCCAATGGCAGCATAATAATAAAAATATAGCTGCGAGCAGCAATGTGGGTGTCAAGCGTAATGGGACTCGGTAGGCTAATTCTGCCGGATGGACGTAATCGGCAAGGGGGCTACATGACGACCGTCTCGGAAATCGGCAATTCCGACAGCCGGTGGGATGAGCATTATGTGGGAAAATGACCCCACCTAGAGGTAAGGGGGCAATACAGTCTGCCTGACAGAACAAATGTCACAAATACATAGGGGTATTCGAAACAATATCCCTAAAAGAGACACAATGTAAACAAGCATCCGTTCTGGAGGTGGTTCGTGAAGCATCGATCCAGTGGGAATTGCAGTTTATATCGTAAGTGGGAGGAATGGTAAATATAGTCATTGTTGCATTATACATTAAGTACCGCATGTCGCCACACGAGTGCAGTGTCTACCATTAATGAGCGCCACACGAGTGCAGTGTCTACCCATTTATGAGCGCCGTCACGTTTGATTGCCTGTCACGGCCAAACGGTTTTGAATTTGAGAAATCTGTTTAACACATTTATTCAGCTTGGTCTGAAGTTCATATATGCAAAGTTTTATGAAGATGGGACATTATTTGTGGCCTGTGGAAATTTACAACTGATTTTGACAACTTTCAACATGGTGGCCAAGTTCTGAGGTTGCCATGAGAAATAATTTGTAAGCTATATGGGGAGGTCTGACAGTATCATCAGACATTGAAAATAAGTTTGAAATGTACTCTTGTGAAGAGAGAGGAGTTAAAACACGTCTTCATTAATTATAGCGCCCCCTAGAGGTCAATGGTCACCAAATTCATTGAGTGTCCCCATGATGATGTTATGGGTCTATGTATCAAGTTTAGTTATGATATGTCAAAGGGCTGCTGAGATATTGGCGTGTTTCCGGTTTTCCGGCTTCGCGCTCGAATATCATTGGCTGTCGCGGATATTTCTGCAAGACGTAATATATGAGCTATATGGGGAGGTCTGATAGTATCACCAGACATTGAAAATAAGTTTTAAATGTACTCATGTGAAGAGAGAGGAGTCAAAACACATCGACATTAATAACAGCGCCACCTAGAGGTCAAGGGTCACCAAATTCATTCAGTGTCACCGTGATGCGGTCATGGGTCTCTCTACCAAGGTTGGTTATGATAGGTCAAAGGGCTTCTGAGATATGGGCTTACTTCCGGTTTGGCAACTTGGCGGTCAAATTTGATTGGCTTTAGCGGACAAACGATTTTGAATTTGACAAATCTATTCGATGTTTTTTATCAAGCATGGCCAGAAGATCATGTGTGCCAAGTTCGAGATGATTGGACAAGATTTGTGATAGAAGTAGCATTTTGAAGGTTTTTGACATAAACCAAGATGGCGGAAATATACGTCATGGCACAATGACGTCATAGGGTGTGTTGAACTGGGCTTGGTTCAAGGAATCCAATGATACCTGGTTTGTGAATATTGGTCGAATAGGTCGAAAGTTATGAACATGAATGCATGCCCAACTTTGACCTGTTGGTGGCGCTAGAGCTGTTGGGCTAGCGACCTGAGATTGGCTTAATGGGCTAATGGGGCAGTCCTGAACCAGTGTGCCAAATTTCACAACTTTTCGCCAAGCGGTTCTATGGGCTACCATTGACTCCAATGGCAGCATATAATAATAATAATAATAATAATAATAATAAGAATTCGTACAATAACAATAGGTTGTCTCGCAACAAAGTTGCTTGACACCCAATAAATATAGCTGCGAGCAGCAATGTGGGTGTCAAGCATAATCGGACTCGGTAGGCTTATTCTGCCGGATGGACGCAATCGGCCAGGGGGCTACATGACGACCGCCTCGGAAATCGGCAATACCGACAGCCGGTGGGATGAGTAAATGGGAAAAGGACCCCACCTAGAGGTAAGGGGGCAATGCAGTCTGCCTGACAGAACAAATGTCACAAATACATAGGGGTATTCGGAACAATATCAACAAAATAATTTACAAGATATATGGGGAGGTCTGACAGTATCATTAAACATTGATAATAAGTTTGAAATGTACTCATGTGAAGAGAGAGGAGTTAAAACACGTCTTCATTAATTATAGCGCCCCCTAGAGGTCAATGGTCACCAAATTCATTGAGTGTCCCCATAATGATGTTATGGGTCTATGTATCAAGTTTGGTTATGATTTGTCCAAGGGATACTGAGATATTGGCGTTTTTCCAGTTTGGCGGCTTCGCGGTTGAATATCATTGGCTGTCGCAGATATTTGTGCAAGTTATAATATACTAGCTATACGGGGAGGTCTGATAGTATCACCAGACATTGAAATAAGTTGTAAATGTACTCATGTGAAGAGAAAGAGGTCAAAACACATGGACATTAATAACAGCGCCCCCTACAGGTCAAAGGTCACCAAATTAAATCAGTGTCACCTTTATGAGGCCATGGGTCTATATACCAAGTCTGGTTATGATATGTCAAAGGGATGCTGAGAAATCGTCTCACTTCCTGTTTGGCGGCTTCGCCGCCAAATTTGATTGGCTTTAGCGGGCAAACGGTTTTGAATTTGACAAATCTATTCGATGTTTTTCATCAAGGATGGCCAGAAGATCATGTGTGCCAAGTTTCAAGATGATTGGACAAGATTTGTGATAGGAGTAGCATTTTGAAGGTTTTTGACATAAACCAAGATGGCGGACATTTACGTCATGGCGCAATGACGTCATAGGGTTTGTTGAACTGGGCTTGGTTCAAGGAATCCAATGATACCTGGTTTGTGAAAATTGGTCGAATAGGTCAAAAGTTATGAACATGAATGCATGCCCAACTTTGACCTGTTGGTGGCGCTAGAGCTGTTGGGCTAGCGACCTTAGATTGGCTTAATGGGCTAATGGGGCAGTCCTGAACAAGTGTGCCAAATTTCACAACTTTTCGCCAAGCGGTTCTATGGGCTGCCATTGACTCCAATGGCAGCATAATAATAATAATAATAATAAGAATTCGTACAATAACAATAGGTTGTCTCGCAACATAGTTGCTTGACACCCAATAATAATAAGAATTCGTACAATAACAATAGGTTGTCTCGCAACATAGTTGCTTGACACCCAATAAGAATTCGTACAATAACAATAGGTTGTCTCGCAACATAGTTGCTTGACACCCAATAATAAGAATTCGTACAATAACAATAGGTTGTCTCGCAACATAGTTGCTTGACACCCAATAATAAGAATTCGTACAATAACAATAGGTTGTCTCGCAACATAGTTGCTTGACACCCAATAATAATAAGAATTCGTACAATAACAATAGGTTGTCTCGCAACATAGTTGCTTGACAAATATAGCTGCGAGCAGCAATGTGGGTGTCAAGCATAATCGGACTCGGTAGGCTTATTCTGCCGGATGGACGCAATCGGCCAGGGGGCTCCATGACGACCGCCTCGGAAATCGGCAATACCGACAGCCGGTGGGATGAGTAAATGGGAAAAGGACCCCACCTAGAGGTAAGGGCGCAATGCAGTCTGCCTGACAGAACAAATGTCACAAAATACATAGGGGTATTCGGAACAATATCAACAAAATAATTTACAAGATATATGGGGAGGTCTGACAGTATCATTAAACATTGAAAATAAGTTTGAAATGTATTTTTATTATTATTTTATTATTATTTATTTGTATGTGAAGAGAGAGGAGTTAAAACACGTCTTCATTAATTATAGCGCCCCTAGAGGTCAATGGTCACCAAATTCATTGAGTGTTCCCATGATGTTATGGGTCTATGTAACAAGTTTGGTTATGATATGTCAAAGGGATGCTGAGATATTGGCGTGTTTCCGGTTTGGTGGCTTCGCGGTCGAATATCATTGGCTGTCACGGATATTTCTGCAATAAATAATATGCTAGCCACACGGGGAGGTCTGTTAGTATCACCAGACATTGAAAATAAGTTTGAAATGTACTCATGTGAAGAGAGAGGAGTCAAAACACTTCGACATTAATAACAGCGCCACCTAGAGGTCAAAGGTCACCACATTCAATCAGTGTCACCTTTATGAGGCCATGGGTCTATATAGCAAGTCTGGTTTGATATTTCTAAGGGATGCTGAGAAATCGGCTCACTTCCTGTTTAGCGGCTTCGCCGCCAAATTTGATTGGCTTAAGCGGGCAAAGAGTTTTGAATTTGACAAATCTATTCGATGTTTTTTATCAAGCATGGCCAGAAGATCATGTGTGCCAAGATTCGAGATGATTGGACAAGATTTGTGATAGAAGTAGCATTTTGAAGGTTTTTGACATAAACCAAGATGGCGGAAATATACGTCATGGCACAATGACGTCATAGGATGTGTTGAACTGGGCTTGGTTCAAGGAATCCAATGATACCTGGTTTGTGAATATTGGTCGAATAGGTCGAAAGTTATGAACATGAATGCATGCCCAACTTTGACCTGTTGGTGGCGCTAGAGCTGTAGGGCTAGCGACCTGAGATTGGCTTAATGGGCTAATGGGGCTGTCCTGAACCAGTGTGCCAAATTTCACAACTTTTCGCCAAGCGGTTCTATGGGCTGCCATTGACTCCCATTGAAGGATAATAATAAATATAGCTGCGAGCAGCAATGTGGGTGTCAAGCATAATCGGACTCGGTAGGCTTATTCTGCCGGATGGACGCAATCGGCCAGGGGGCTACATGACGACCGCCTCGGAAATCGGCAATACCGACAGCCGGTGGGATGAGTAAATGGGAAAAGGACCCCACCTAGAGGTAAGGGGGCAATGCAGTCTGCCTGACAGAACAAATGTCACAAATATAGGGGTATTCGGAACAATATCAACAAAATAATTTACAAGATATATGGGGAGGTCTGACAGTATCATTAAACATTGATAATAAGTTTGAAATGTACTCATGTGAAGAGAGAGGAGTTAAAACACGTCTTCATTAATTATAGCGCCCCCTAGAGGTCAATGGTCACCAAATTCATTGAGTGTCCCCATAATGATGTTATGGGTCTATGTATCAAGTTTGGTTATGATTTGTCCAAGGGATACTGAGATATTGGCGTTTTTCCAGTTTGGCGGCTTCGCGGTTGAATATCATTGGCTGTCGCGGATATTTGTGCAAGTTATAATATACTAGCTATACGGGGAGGTCTGATAGTATCACCAGACATTGAAAATAAGTTGTAAATGTACTCATGTGAAGAGAAGGAGGTCAAAACACATGGACATTAATAACAGCGCCCCCTACAGGTCAAAGGTCACCAAATTAAATCAGTGTCACCTTTATGAGGCCATGGGTCTATATACCAAGTCTGGTTATGATATGTCAAAGGGATGCTGAGAAATCGGCTCACTTCCTGTTTGGCGGCTTCGCCGCCAAATTGATTGGCTTTAGCGGGCAAACGGTTTTGAATTTGACAAATCTATTCGATGTTTTTCATCAAGGATGGCCAGAAGATCATGTGTGCCAAGTTTCGAGATGATTGGACAAGATCTGTGATAGGAGTAGCATTTTGAAGGTTTTTGACATAAACCAAGATGGCGGACATATACGTCATGGCGCAATGACGTCATAGGATGTGTTGAACTGGGCTTGGTTCAAGGAATCCAATGATACCTGGTTTGTGAAAATTGGTCGAATAGGTCAAAAGTTATGAACATGAATGCATGCCCAACTTTGACCTGTTGGTGGCGCTAGAGCTGTTGGGCTAGCGACCTTAGATTGGCTTAATGGGCTAATGGGGCAGTCCTGAACAAGTGTGCCAAATTTCACAACTTTTCGCCAAGCGGTTCTATGGGCTGCCATTGACTCCAATGGCAGCATAATAATAATAATAATAAGAATTCGTACAATAACAATAGGTTGTCTCGCAACATAGTTGCTTGACACCCAAATATAGCTGCGAGCAGCAATGTGGGTGTCAAGCATAATGGGACTCGGTAAGCTAATTCTGCCGGGCGGACGTAATCGGCCAGGGGGCTACATGACGACCGTCTCGGTAATCGGCAATACCGACAGCCGGTGGGATGAGCATTATGTGGGAAAATGACCCCACCTAGAGGTAAGGGCGCAATACAGTCTGCCTGACAGAACAAATGTCACAAATACATAGGGGTATTCGGAACAATATCCCCAAAAGAGACACAATGTAAACAAGCATCCGTTCTGGAGGTGGTTCGTGAAGCATCTAATCCAGTGGGAATTGCAGTTTATATAGTAGGTGGGCGGAATGGTAAATATAGTCATTGTTGCATTATACATCAAGTACCGCTTGTCGCCACACGAGTGCAGTGTCTACCCATTAATGAGCGCCGTCAAGTTTGATTGCCTGTCACGGCCAAACGGTTTTGAATTTGAGAAAGCTGTTTAACACATTAGTTCAGCTTGGTCTGAAGATATATGCAGAGTTTCATGAAGATTGGACATAATTTGTGGCCTGTGGGAATTTACAACTGATTTTGACAACTTTCAACATGGCGGCCAAGTTCTGATGTTGCAATGAGAAATAATTTATAAGCTATATGAGTAGGTCTGACAGTATCATCAGACATTGAAAATAAGTTTGAAATGTACTCATGTGAAGAGAGAGGAGTTAAAACACGTCTTCATTAATTATAGCGCCCCCTAGCGGTCAATGGTCACCAAATTCTTTGAGTGTCCCCATGATTATGTTATGGGTCAATGTATCAAGTTTGGTTATGATATGTCAAAGGGCTGCAGAGATATTGGCGTGTTTCCGGTTTTCCGGCTTCGCGCTCGAATATCATTGGCTGTCGCGGATATTTCTGCAAGACGTAATATGAGCTATATGGGGAGGTCTGATAGTATCACCAGACATTGAAAATAAGTTTTAAATGTACTCATGTGAAGAGAGAGGAGTCAAAACACATCGACATTAATAACAGCGCCACCTAGAGGTCAAGGGTCACCAAATTCATTCAGTGTCACCGTGATGCGGTCATGGGTCTCTCTACCAAGGTTGGTTATGATAGGTCAAAGGGCTTCTGAGATATGGGCTTACTTCCGGTTTGGCAACTTGGCGGTTAAATTTGATTGGCTTTAGCGGACAAACGGTTTTGAATTTGACAAATCTATTCGATGTTTTTTATCAAGCTGATGTTGCAATGAGAAGTAATTCATAAGCTATATAAGGAGGTCTGGCAGTATCCTCAGACATTAAAAATAAGTTTGAAATGTACTCAAGTGAAGAGAGAGGAGTTAAAACACGTCTTCATTAATTATAGCGCCCCCTACAGGTCAATGCTCACCAAATTCATTGAATGTCCCCATGATGATGTTATGGGTCTATGTATCAAGTTTGGTTATGATATGTCAAAGGGCTGCTGAGATATTGGCGTGTTTCCGGTTTGGCGGCTTCGCGGTCGAATATCATTGGCTGTCGCGGATATTTCTGCAAGAAATAATATACTAGCTATACGGGAAGGTCTAATAGTATCACCAGACATTGAAAATAAGTTCTAAATGTACTCATGTGAAGAGAGAGGAGTCAAAACACATCGACATTAATAACAGCGCCCCCTAGAGTTCAAATATCACCAAATTCATTCAGTGTAACCTTTATGGGGCCATGGGTCTATGTACTAAGGTTGGTTATGATGCGTCAAAGGGCTGCTGAGATATGGGCTTACATCCGGTTTGGCGGCTACTTCGCCAATTTGATTGGCTGTAGCGGGCAAACGGTTTTGAATTTGACAAATCTATTCGATGTTTTGTATCAAGCATGCCCAGAAGATCATGTGTACCAAGTTTCGAGATGATTGGACAAGATTTGTGATAGAAGTAGCATTTTGAGGGTTTTTGACATGAACCAAGATGGCGGACATATACGTCATGGCGCAATGACGTCATAGGGTGTGTTGAACTGGGCTTGGTTCAAGGAATCCAATGATACCTGGTTTGTGAAAATTGGTCGAATAGGTCGAAAGTTATGAACATGAATGCATGCCCAACTTTGACCTGTTGGTGGCGCTAGAGCTGTTGGGCTAGCGACCTGAGATTGGCTTAATGGGCTAATGGGGCAGTCCTGAACAAGTGTGCCAAATTTCACAACTTTTCTCCAAGCGGTTCTATGGGCTGCCATTGACTCCAATGGCAGCATAAAATAATAATAATAATAATAAAATATAGCTGCGAGCAGCAATGTGGGTGTCAAGCATAATCGGACTCGGTAGGCTAATTCTGCCGGATGGACGCAATCGGCCAGGGGGCTACATGACGACCGCCTCGGAAATCGGCAATACCGACAGCCGGTGGGATGAGTAAATGGGAAATGGACCCCACCTAGAGGTAAGGGCGCAATGCAGTCTGCCTGACAGAACAAATGTCACAAATACATAGGGGTATTCGGAACAATATCCCTAAAAGAGACACAATGTAAACAAGCATCCGTTCTGGAGGTTGTTCGTGAAGCATCTTATCCAGTGGGAATTGCGGTTATATTGTAGGTGGGCGGAATGATGAATATAGTCATTGTTGCATCATACATTATGTACCGCTTGTCGCCACACGAGTGCAGTGTCTACCCATTAATGAGCGCCACACGAGTGCAGTGTCTACCCATTAATGAGCAACGTCAAGTTTGACTGGCTGTCACGGCCAAACGGTTTTGAATTTGAGAAAGCTGTTTAATAAATTTGTTCAACTTGGTCTGAAGATCATTTGCCAAGTTTCATGAAGATTGGACGTAATTTGTGGCCTGTGGAAATTTGCAACTGATTTTGTCAACTTTCAACATGGTGGCCAGGTTCTGATGTTGCCATGAGAAATAATTCATAGGCGATATGGGGAGGTCTGACAGTATCATCCGACATTGAAAATAAGCTTGAAATGTACTCATGTGAAGAGAGGAGTTAAAACACGTCTTCATTAATGATAGCGCCTCCTAGAGGTCAATGGTCACCAAATTCATTGAGTGTCCCCATGATGATGTTATGGGTCTATGTATCAAGTTTGGTTATGATATGTCAAAGGGCTGCTGAGATATTGCCGTGTTTCCAGTTTGGCGGCTTCGCGGTCGAATATCATTGGCTGTCGCGGATATTTCTGCAATAAATAATATGCTAGCCATTCAGGGAGGTCTGATAGTATCACCAGACATTAATAATAAGTTGAAATGTACTCATGTGAAGAGAGAGGAGTTAAAACACGTCTTCATTAATTATAGCGCCCCCTAGAGGTCAATGGTCACCAAATTCATTGAGTGTCCCCATGATGATGTTATGGGTCTATCTATCAAGTTTGGTTATGATATGTCAAAGGGCTGCTGAGATATTGGCGTTTTTCCGGTTTGGCGGCTTCGCGCTCGAATATCATTGGCCGTCGCGGATATTTTTGCAATATAATAGCTAGCCATACGGGGAGGTCTGATAGTATCACCAGACTTAATAATAAGTTTGAAATGTACTCATGTGAAGAGAGAGGAGTCAAAACACATCGACATTAATAACAGCGCCCCCTAGAGGTCAAAGGTCACCAAATTCATTCAGTGTAACCTTTATGGGGTCAGGGTCTATTTACCAAGGTTGGTTATGATATGTCAAAGGGCTGCTGAGATGGGCTTACATCCGGTTTGGCGGCTACGCCGCCAAATTTGATTGGCTGTAGCGGGCAAACGGTTTTGAATTTGACAAATCTATTAGATGTTTTGTATCAAGCATGGCCAGAAGATCATGGGTGCCAAGTTTCGAGATGATTGGACAAGATTTGTGATAGAAGTAGCATTTTGAGGGTTTTTGACATAAACCAAGATGGCAGACATAAACGTCATGGCGCAATGACGTCATAGGGTGTGTTGAACTGGGCTTGGTTCAAGGAATCCAATGATACCTGGTTTGTGAAAATTGGTCGAATAGGTCGAAAGTTATGAACATGAATGCATGTCCAACTTTGACCTATTGGTGGCGCTAGAGCTGTGGGGCTAGCGACCTGAGATTGGGTTAATGGGCTAATGGGGCTGTCTTGAACCAGTGTGCCAAATTTCACAACTTTTCGCCAAGCGGTTCTATGGGCTGCCATTGACTCCCACTGAAGGATAATAATAATAATAGGAATTCATACAAAAACAATAGGTTGTCTCGCAACATAGTTGCTTGACACCCAAATATAGCTGCGAGCAGCAATGTGGGTGTCAAGCATAATCGGACTCAGTAGGCTTATTCTGCCGGATGGACGCAATCGGCCAGGGGCTACATGACGACGCCTCGGAAATCGGCAATACCGACAGCCGGTGGGATGAGTAAATGGGAAAAGGACCCCACCTAGAGGTAAGGGCGCAATGCAGTCTGCCTGACAGAACAAATGTCACAAATACATAGGGGTATTCGGAACAATATCAAAAATAATTTACAAGATATATGGGGAGGTCTGACAGTATCATTAAACATTGAAAATAAGTTTGAAATGTACTCATGTGAAGAGAGAGGAGTTAAAACACGTCTTCATTAATTATAGCGCCCCCTAGAGGTCAATGGTCACCAAATTCATAGAGTGTCCCCATAATGATGTTATGGGTCTATCTCTTAAGTTTGGTTATGATTTGTCCAAGGGATGCTGAGATATTGGCGTTTTTCCAGTTTGGCGGCTTCGCGGTTGAATATCATTGGCTGTCGCGGATATTTGTGCAAGTTATAATATACTAGCTATACGGGGAGGTCTGATAGTATCACCAGACATTGAAAATAAGTTTGAAATGTACTCATGTGAAGAGAGAGGAGTCAAAACACTTCGACATTAATAACAGCGCCACCTAGAGGTCAAAGGTCACCACATTCAATCAGTGTCACCTTTATGAGGCCATGGGTCTATATACCAAGGGTTATGATATTTCTAAGGGATGCTGAGAAATCGGCTCACTTCCTGTTTAGCGGCTTCGCCGCCAAATTTGATTGGCTTAAGCGGGCAAAGAGTTTTGAATTTGACAAATCTATTCGATGTTTTTCATCAAGGATGGCCAGGGGCCGTATTACAGAAACTTCCTATCTTAAGTCCTAAGTTAAGATAGGAGAAGTGGAGATAGGATTTTTCTCAATTTGGTATTACAGAAACATATCCTATCTTAATTTAGGAATCCTATCTTATCTCAGGTTAAGATATCCTAAGTAGGCGATCTAGCATCGACATTCAGCTTTTATGTCTGTTACCTAGCAACTGATGAAACTTGTTGTCGGATCACGTCACTTCACAGCTGACAACTGTCATAATCCTAAAATATCCAAAAACAACTGCTAGCAATGGATGGGATTGGGAAAATACAACGTCGTGCCGAAAATTTTAAAGCGGACGAAATAGAAAAGTTGGTGAGTTTAGTAGAAAGCTCAAAGGAAATATTGTATGGGAAATTTTCTATGAGTCTGACCAAAGAAAAGAAAGACCAAGAATGGCTGAAAATAGCCGAAAAGGTGAGCACCGTATCAGGGATCAATAGAAACGTTGAAAACGTCAAGAAAAAAATTACCACACTCACAAGTGTCGTTAAGAAAAAAGCAACGTTAATTTGTAAAGACCGGAGAATTACCGGTGGTGGCAACTCTTCCGCTACCCCCCTGACACCGGCGGAGGACCGGATTGTGGGACTCCTCAGCAAGGCTGACTACGAGGGTAAGGCCAGTTTATAGACCTCCGTAAAGTGCTTTGTAGTCAACATATAAGATCGATCGGACGGCGAATTGCATTGCGTATCCGACATCCCGACGGGAACTTTGAAGAGTGAATTCGCTTATGTCTATCTTATAATGTTTGACGTTCTCGTTCTCCCTGCTAGTGATTATGTTTCTTGACTTTATATTATAGCTGCTATGATATGATATATGATAAGAAAGACATACTAATTAACATTCTGGCTGTCCATGCAGGCATCGATGGAGGCTTTGAGACTGGGTTGCCAGTGGACTTCTTGGAGACCACAACTTCAATCAGTGAAGTTGTTGAAGTCGATGCTACACAACCGCCTCCTGGTAAGATGTTAGGCTACTTGTAAGACGTTGTGGTGATGATGACTTGGGGTCATATGTCAGCTAAACTGTCATTTATCTCGTCATTCATAATCTGTTTATAGCTTAAATGACATTACATGAATGTGCATACATTAAATCATCTAACATATCTGGCACCAGGATTATTTCCCTTTTATTGGTATGCTAATCAGAATTCTCTTTGTTTTTGCAGAAAAGAAAACACGTCCGCTGAAGTCATCACCAGAAACCCTTGCTCTGCTAGAAATTGAGAGGGAGAAGCTTCAATTATACAGAGAGAGAGTCGCCATAGAAAGAGAGCGACTCCTCCTTGAGAGGGAAACATTTGAATGGGAGAAGAGTAGGGCCAGAGTGTGCAAAAAATGTTTAACTGAAATATAAATGAATGAATTGTAATCTTGACCATTGTGTTGCTTCTATTTTTTAATTTAGTTTAAAAAAAATCTAATATAAGTCGATTTCTTGTGTTGATTCCATTGTAATGGACATCCTGTGCCTCTTCGGGGTGCTCCATATCCTGATCTGGTATGTCTGGATCTGGGAGGTTTGCCAGTCTGCAGATGTTGTGTAGCACAGCTGTCGCTTTGATGAACAGAACGACCTTCTCTGGAGTATATTGGAGATATCCACCACTCATGTCATGGCACCTCCATCTAACATGAGGAAAATATGCCGTTTTAGAAAGATCTTGCAATATGTCTTTAGTAGACCTAAGTATGCCTTGAGCTAGAGGGCCTTACAATGCACTCACACCTTCCAAATGAAACACACCATGCACAGACCTTTAACTACTTTATGAATATACCTGCTCTTCCAGACTCCGAACAGACGTTCCACTCTTGCCCTGCATTTTTGTGTGCTTGGTTGTATCTGATAATACAAAGCAAATATCATAAACTGAGTGTCCTAACAACACAAATGTAAGAATACTTATATATAAGCTATGCTTTTTTATTTAGCATACCGCATGTCTTGTGGTGTGCGCTCATTGGCTACTGGCGTCAAAAGAAAGGGTTTTAATGGGTAGCCAGAATCCCCAAGCAGCCATCCACTCAAACCACTTTCCCCCAGATACGTATTGATGTCACTGCAGATAGACTAGTTGTTACAACAAGTAAAACCACATTTCTAACAATATAGGCCTCGGGAAATAGTCTTAATCATATACGCCACCTTGTGTTGAAGACGAAGGCGTCATGACTTGACCCAGGCCACTTCGCTACTAAATGTCGGATGAGCATGTTATGGTCTCCTATTGCCTGAATATTGATCGCATGGTATCCTTTACGGCAAACATAGGTAGCTTCATCCTCTTTGGGCGCTTTAATTGGAAATAAGGATCCGTCCACCAGTCCTATTACACCCGGCATCCTTGCGTTTTCATAGAAGGCTTCCTTGATGATGTTGAGTTCATCACCCGTTGGAAACTTAATGTAACGTCGGGCTAATCCGCCAATGGCTTTTGCCACCTCAGTTAAATTACGCGACACTGCAGGTTGTGAAAGTTTACCTATATCGGCTACTTCGCTCTGAAAGTCACCTTTTGCAAAAAGTCTCAGCGCATTTGTCAGCTGTACGACAACAGGCAGAGCCCCATGACGGCGTGTCGGTCTCTCCAGAATAGGGCGTAGCTCCTCGGCCAAGCCCAGGATCATGGCCCGGGGAAGCCTGTACCGGCTTATAAGTGTTGTATCGCCGAAACGTAAAACATCGTTGGGATCACTCAAAAGCCTTTCCACAAACATATTCGTAGATCCCCATTAGGCCTACGTCTACGATTTTGCTGCGCTATATGTAATAAAAGAGCAGCCATCTCGCTAATTTGTAACCGTAAATGACAGTTATGACAGTTGTGAGAGCTGATGGGTCGTCCTAAAGTTAGGACCGTTTATTTGGGATTTTGGTGATTTAGGATATTTCTGTAATACACATTTCCTATCTGGAGTTAAGATAAGAACACTGACTTTAGGATCGGACGTTCTGTAATGACTTTTCTCCTAAATCCGGTCCTAACCCTTGTTACCATAGTTACCAAACAGATAAGATAGGATTTACGAGTTAGGAAGTTTCTGTAATACGGCCCCAGAAGATCATGTGTGCCAAGTTTCGAGATGATTGGACAAGATTTGTGATAGAAGTAGCATTTTGATGGTTTTTGACATAAACCAAGATGGCGGAAAATATACGTCATGGGCGCAATGACGTCATAGGGTTTGTTGAACTGGGCTTGGTTCAAGGAATCAATGATAACCTGGTTTGTGATATTGGTCGAATGGGTCGAAAGTTATGAACATGAATGCATGTCCAACTTTGACCCTGTTGTGCGCTAGAGCTGTTGGGCTAGCGACCTGAGATTGGCTATGGGCTAATGGGGGCTGTCCTGAACAAGTGTGCCAAATTTCACAACTTTTCGCCAAGCGGTTCTATGGGCTGCCATTGACTCCAATGGCAGCATAATAATAATAATAAGAATTCGTACAATAACAAATAGGTTGTCTCGCAACATAGTTGCTTGACACCCAATAAATATAGCTGCGAGCAGCAATGTGGGTTGTCAAGCATAATCGGACTCGGTAGGCTAATTCTGCCGGATGGACGCAATTGGCCAAGGGGGCTACATGACGACCCGCCTCGGAACTCGGCAATACCGACAGCCGGTGGGATGAGTAAATGGGAAAAAGGACCCCACCTAGAGGTAAGGGCGCCAATGCAGTCTGCCTGACAGAACAAATGTCACAAATACATAGGGGTATTCGGAACAATATCCCTAAAAGAGACCCATGTAACAAGCATCCCTTCTGGAGGTGGTTCATGAAGCATCTGATCCAGTGGGAATTGCAGTTTATATTTTAAGTGGGCGGAATGGTAATATAGTCATTGTTGCATTATACATTAAGTACCGCTTATCGCCACAACAGTGCAGTGTCTACCCATTAAGGAGCGCCGTCAAGTTTGATTGCCTGTCACGGCCAAACGGTTTGAATTTGAGAAAGCTGTTTAACACATTAGTTCAGCTTGTCTGAAGATCTATATGCAGAGTTTCATGAAGATTGGACATAATTTGTGGCCTGTGGGAATTTACAACTGATTTTGACAACTTTCAACATGGCGGCCAAGTTCTGATGTTGCAATGAGAAATAATTTATAAGCTATATGAGTAGGTCTGACAGTATCAGCAGACATTGAAAATAAGTTTGAAATGTACTCATGTGAAGAGAGAGAGAGAGGAGTTAAAACACGTCTTCATTAATTATAGCGCCCCCTAGCGGTCAATGGTCACCAAATTCTTTGAGTGTCCCCATGATTATTTTATGGTCAATGTATCAAGTTTGGTTATGATTGTCAAAGGGCTGCAGAGATATTGGCGTGTTTCCGGTTTTCCGGCATTCGCGCTCGAATATCATTGGCTGTCGCGGATATTTCGGCAAGACGTAATATATGAGCTATATGGGGAGGTCTGATAGTATCACCAGACATTGAAAATAAGTTTTAAATGTACTCATGTGATAGAGAGGAGTCAAAACACATCGACATTAATAACAGCGCCACCTAGAGGTCAAGGGTCACCAAATTCATTCAGTGTCACCGTGATGCGGTCATGGGTCTCCTCTACCAAGGTTGGTTATGATTGTCAAAGGGCTTCTGAGATATGGGCTTACTTCCGGTTTGGCAACTTGGCGGTTTAAATTGTGATTGGCTTTAGCGGACAAACGGTTTTGAATTTGACAAAGCTATTCGATGTTTTTATCAAGCATGGGCCAGAAGATATGTGTGCCAAGATTCGGATGATTTGGACAAGATTTGTGATAGAAGTAGCATTTTGAAGGTTTTTGACATAAACCAAGATGGCGGAATATACGTCATGGCACAATGACGTCATAGGTGTGTTGAACTGAGGCTTGGTTTCAAGGAATACCAATGATACCTGTTTGTGAATATTGGTCGAATAGGTCGAAGTTATGAACATGAATGCATGCCCAACTTTGACCTGTTGGTGGCGCTAGAGCTGTTGGGCTAGCGACCTGAGATTGGCTTAATGGGCTAATGGGGCTGTCTTGAACCAGTGTGCCAAATTTCACAACTTTCGCCAAGCGGTTCTATGGGCTACCATTGACTCCAATGGCAGCATAATAATAATACATAAATATAGCTGCGAGCAGCAATGTGGGTGTCAAGCATAATCGGACTCGGTAGGCTTATTCTGCCGGATGGACGCAATCGGCCAGGGGGGCTACATGACGACCGCCTCGGAAATCGGCAATACCGGACAGCCGGTGGGGATGAGTAAATGGGAAAAGGACCCCACCATAGAGGTAAGGGGCAATGCAGTCTGCCTGACAGAACAAATGTCACAAATACATAGGGGTATTCGGAAAACAATATCAACAAAATAATTTACAAGATATATGGGGAGTCTGACAGTATCATTAAACATTGATAATAAGTTTGAAATGTACTCACGTGAAGAGAGAGGAGTTAAAACACGTCTTCATTAATTATAGCGCCCCCTAGAGGTCAATGGTCACCAAATTCATTGAGTGTCCCCATAATGATGTTATGGGTCTATGTATCAAGTTTGGTTATGATTTGTCCAAGGGATACTGAGATATTGGCGTTTTTCCAGTTTGGCGGCTTCGCGGTTGAATATCATTGGCTGTCGCGGATATTTGTGCAAGTTATAATATACTAAGCTATACGGGGAGGTCTGATAGTATCACCAGACATTGAAAATAAGTTGTAAATGTACTCATGTGAAGAGAAAGAGGTCAAAACACATGGACATTAATAACACGAGCCCCTACAGGTCAAAGGTCACCAAATAAATCAGTGTCACCTTTATGAGGGCCATGGGTCTATATACCAAGGTCTGGTTATGATAGGTCAAAGGGATGCTGAGAAATCGGCTCACTTCCTGTTTGGCGGCTTCGCCGCCAATTTGATTGCTTTAGCGGGCAAACGGTTTTGAATTTGACAAATCTATTCGATGTTTTCATCAAGGATGGCCAGAAGAGCATGTGTGCCAAGTTTCAAGATGATTGGACAAGATTTGTGATAGGAGTAGCATTTTGAAGGTTTTTGACATAAACCAAGATGGCGGACATTTACGTCATGGCGCATGACGTCATAGGGTTTGTTGAACTGGGCTTGGTTCAAGGAATCCAATGATACCTGGTTTTGTGAAAATTGGTCGAAATAGGTCAAAAGTTATGAACATGAATGCATGCCCAACTTGACCTGTTGGTGGCGCTAGAGCTGTTGGGCTAGCGACCTTAGATTGGCTTAATGGGCTAATGGGGCAGTCCTGAACAAGTGTGCCAATTTCACAACTTTTCGCCAAGCGGTTCTATGGCTGCCATTGACTCCAATGGCAGCATAATAATAATAATAATAATAAGGAAATTCGTACAATAACAATAGTTTGTCTCGCAACATAGTTGCTTGACACCCAATAATAATAAGAATTCGTACAATAACATAGGTTGTCTCGAACATAGTTGCTTGACACCCAATAAGAATTCGTACAATAACAATAGGTTGTCTCGCAACATAGTTGCTTGACACCCCAATAATAAGAATTCGTACAATAACAATAGGTTGTCTCGCAACATAGTTGCTTGACACCCAATAAATATAGCTGCGAGCAGCAATGTGGGGTGTCAAGCATAATCAGGGACTCGGTAGGCTAATTCTGCCGGATGGACGCATTTGGCAGGGGGCTACATGACGACCGCCTCAGAAATCGGCAATACAGACAGCCGGTGGGATGAGTAAATGGGAAAAAGGACCCCACCTAGAGGTAAGGGGCGCAATGCAGTCTGCCTGACAGAACAAATGTCACAAATACATAGGGGTATTCGGAACACTATCCCTAAAAGAGACACCATGTAAACAAAGCATCCCTTCTGGAGGTGTGGTTCGTGAAGCATCTGATCCAGTGGGAATTGCAGTTTATATTTTAAGTGGGCGGAATGGTAAATATAGTCATTGTTGCATATACATTAAGTACCAGCTTGTCGCCACACGAGTGCAGTGTCTACCCATTAATGAGCGCCACACGAGTGCAGTGTCTACCCATTAATGAGCAAACGGTCAAGGTTTGAGTGGCTGTCACGGCCAAACGGTTTTGAATTTGAGAAAGCCTGTTTAATGCATTTGTTCAACTTGGTCTGAAGATCATATTTGCCAAGTTTCATGAAGATTGTACATAATTTGTGGCCTGTGGAAATTTTAAAACTGATTTTGACAACTTTCAACATGGCGGCCAAGTTCTGATGTGCAATGAGAAATAATTCATAGGCGACATGGGGAGGTCCGACAGTATCATCCGACATTGAAAATAAGCTTGAAATGTACTCATGTGAAGAGAGGGGAGTTAAAACACGTCTTCATTAATTATAGCGCTCCTCTAGAGGTCAATGGTCACCAAATTCATTGAGTGTCCCCAGGATGATGTTTATGGGTCTATATATCAAGTTTGGTTATGATATGTCAAAAGGGCTGGCAGAGATATTGGCGTGTTTCGGTTTTGGGCGGCTTCGCGGTCGAATATCATTGGCTGTCCGCGGATATTTCTGCAAGAAATAATGTGCTAGCCATACGGGGAGGTCTGATAGTACTCAACCGAGCATTAATAATACGTGTTGAAATGTACTCATGTGAAGAAGAGAGGAGTCAAAACACATCGACATTAATAACAGCGCCCCTAGAGGTCAAAGGTCACTAAAATTCATTCAGTGTAACCTTTATGGGGTCATGGGTCCTATATACCTAGGTTGGTTTTGATATGTCAAAGCGCTGCTGAGATATGGGCTTACAATCCGGCTTTGGCGGCTATGCCGCCAATTTGATTGGCTGTAGCGGGCAAACGGTTTTGAATTTGACAAATCCTATCCGATGTTTTGTATCAGGCATGGCCAGAAGATCATGTGTGCCAAGTTTCGAGATGATTGGACAAGATTGTGATAGAAGTAGGGCTGTCAACGAATATTTCAAAGTTCGAAATATTCGTTCGAAATGTATCCAAAAACGCGAATTCGAACGTGAAAATTAATATTCGAATGTGAAAAAAAACACTCCGCAGTACAAGCGCCTCTATCTGCTTTGTGAATGAGCCTCTGTCTGTTCGCGATGTCCCTCATAATATTCGAAGGTGAAAAAACACTCCCGCGGTACAAGTGTAACAGACTAGTATTGTGAAGAGCGAATGTATTTTATCCCCTCGGGGTTTCCGTACTTGGATATAGGTATTCCAGCTCTCACGCTGTGACTGGGTGACTTCTGATAGGTACTAAGTAACGAGACTATTTTCCCTTCCACGCTTGTGTCATTCTTGTCATATAAATATCTAAGTGCCAACGCTCCGGTTACACAAAGGCCTATCTGCTTTGTGAGTGAGCCTCTGTCTGTTCGCGATGTCCCTCATAATATTCGAATGTGAAAAAACACTCCCGCGGTACAAGCGCCTAACGGCTTTGTGAATGAGCCTCCGTCTGTTCGCGATGTCCCTCGTTTTAAAGTAAGGAAATGCCCAGCAGGAAGCCGCCGCCCTATATATAGGATATATATATATCCCACTAATTTGAACCATGGTTTTGTCGCATTATTGACATATTGACGGCAACTGCGTAAAATAGGCAACCAGATATTCGAATAGTTCGAATTCGTGATTTTTTCCAAACGAACATTCGAAAGGTCTTTTTGAGGCAATTTTGACAGCCCTAATAGAAAGTAGACTTTTGAGGGTTTTTGACATAAACCAAGATGGCGGAAATATACGTCATGGAGCAATGAAGTCATAGTGTTTGTTGAACTGGGCTTGGTTCAGGACTCAAATGATACCTGGTTTGTGAATATTGGGCGAATAGGTCGGAAAGTTATGAACATGAATGTATGTCCAACTTTGACCTGTTGGTGGCGCTAGAGCTGTTGGGCTAGCGACCTGAGATTCGCTCAATGGGCTAATGGGGCAGGTCCTCAACCAGTGTGCCAAAATTTCCCTTCACCAAGCGGTATCTATGGGCTGCCATTGACTCCCATGTCAGGTAAATATCATAATAATAATAAGAAATAATAATAATTCGTACGAAAACAAATAGGTTGTCTCGCAAACATAGTTGCCTGACACCCAAAGATCATAATAATATAGGATTCGTACAAAAACCCCATAGGTTGTCTCGCAACATAGTTGCTTTGACACCCAATAAATAGATAAATGAATAAATAAAACAAATACAAGACAAAACAAACAATCAAGACAGTGATCAGTAGACGTTGTGTGCGAGTTTGAACAGGTGCGTTTTGAGTTGTGACTTGAAGGTTGTAATGGTGTCTGGTGTCTTTATGTGTGCGGGGAGGGAGTTCCAGAGCCTGGGTGCTGAACAGCTGAATGACCGGGCACCCCATTGTAATGAGAGTCGTGATGTGGGGATACATAGTAGTCCAGCAGAGGTTGTGCGGTGGGAGCGGGAGGGAGGTGTATTCTTGGAGGAGGTCGCAGAGGTAACTGGGGGCTAGGTTGTGGAGAGCTTTGTAGGTGGATGAGTAGGGTTTTGTATTGGATATGCCAGTACATATTTAGCTTGTTTCATACTGAAGTTTAGCAGCAAAATGGGACTCGTGGTCTGAGGGTTATACTGAAGCCCCCCTCCGTGGGTACTAGTGTTCTCTTGCTGATAAGACATAATTTCTCCTGTAAAATATGGAGACATGGAATGCACATGATTCCGTCAAACCAAAATCTTCTTCTGTCTACTGCGACAGGTTAGGAGGAGTTATTGCGGCCTAAAAGGTTGTTCCGATGAGATGATGAGATTAAGGTGAGTACTTGAGCAAAACACACCAAAAGTGGTAGGCTGTATAGTTTACGGTAACGGGTAGGTTATAGAGGTGTTATGGCTGGACAGGGGTCCAAAATGTACTTTTCTATTCAAATATGTATATCAGTGTTTCCCCTACCATTGTTCAGGCCTGGCGGCCCGCCAGGCCAACGAGCGCCCCCGCCAGGCCAACAAACCCGGCCAAAAAAATGAAAAAGAGAAAAAAAAATATATATATATATTTTTTTTTAAGTTTTTTTTTTATTATTATTATTAGCCATAATATCATAACCATCCAAGCTCACCACCAAGCTATCTCAATATGTATTGGTGCGTTATGCTCCTGTACATGAAATTAGTTACATTAAATCAACTTTGTTTTTATAAAAACACTGTTCAGTGTTTCCCACACATTGACGAGACTATGGCCATGATAAAAAATTTTTTTATCATTGATTTTTTCCCCCCCCCCGTCAACAAATTGTTCTCCCCCCCCCCCCCCCGTCAACAATAGCTCTTACCCCCCCCCCCCCCCCCTGTACAACAATCGCTCTCCCCCCCCCCCCCCAGCCAACAAAGTACCAACAAATACTCTAGCATCCCGTGAAATATTTATAACAAATCACACTATCAGCTCTTACCACCGGGCCTAAAAAAAAATTCTAGGGGAAACACTGAATATATTTACGATATATATTTTGTGAGCCGTGCCAGTGTCTTTTTTTGAATGTATTTTTAAGTACTGAACAGTACAACCCACTGTTAATAACATAGTATTGCAACTGCAGTATTTAAAAAAAAATCAGGCCTACAGATAAAATACACAGTGTTGAGGTTGCACGTCAAAGAGATTCATAATGATGCATGAAGCAGCAGCATTAGCATGAGTTACAGTACGTTTACAGCATGTTTTCAAATTTGCTCCAACCAGTAAGCATAGTTTTCAAAGACGGCACTTTAGAATATGAACCATTATTACTCAATAACTGGCCAGGCGACCCTGAAGCACTGTGGGACAGCTGTGTCATGTGTGATTATGGACACGTTGATTGAGTTTGTAACCTTATTGCTATGCAAATATTTAACATCACCTGATAGCCTATCGGAAGGTTCAGGTGATTTTTGCTGCACTTTTTACTTTGTACTTTTTTTATATTCGATAAAGGTTTTGTTCACTTGGGATATTGTTCAGATCCTTCACTGTTTAAATTTGTGTAGGACATTCTTTTGGACTGGTGCGACGAGCAGGAGCTAAATCTCATCCTCACTACTGGAGGGACTGGTTTTGCAACCGCGAGATGTCACTCCAGAGGTACACACACACAACACACACTCTCTCTCTGTCTCTGTCTCTGTCTCTGTCTCTGTATCTCTCTGGTTGTCATTTTGGCTGATAAATGTGCACATTATTCTGTCTCAGAAATGTAACGGAAATTTGTGAGCCTATTCGATGATAAATAGCTTGTTGGCTGTGTTTATTTATCTTAATGTTTCCCTAGGCTACCAGGGAGGTGATCGAGAGGGAGGCCCCTGGGATGGCCCCTGGCCATGCTGAATGGGCTCTCGCTCAACGTTTACACCGCTGGGCATGCTCTCCAGGTACTCCTACTTACATACCTTTGCTATTCTTTAAAGAGGGTGTGTGCCACTTTTTCAAATGTATTGCCCCAGTCCGAAATATAAATGCATTGTTTTAAATAGTACTGTTTTTAAGTTGCAAGTCAAGTCAATAAGTATTTGCAGCTGAATGTCTGTTCAGTTGTCACCTTGTATCAAGTAGCCTACTATAGCAACGTTCCAACCGGAAGGACCCAGAAACCCTCAGGAACAGCCACTCATGGGATTAAACGCTTCCTTCAGCCTCTTAGTACTGCGTTAGGGTTAGGGTTAGCCTAACCCTAGTCTGGCTGAACGGAGTGGACAGCGTCTATTGCCTAGCGTCGGATTTGGCCGCGACTCCCTCCTCTTCCGGTTGCTCCCCCTCAAACTCAGAAACTAGGGCAAGTATGGCGAGTTTTGAAGAGGACTTTGACGCGCTGTAAAGTTGGCGATGTTTGGCTCTTTCCGTCGAAATTGCAAAGAACTGCAAAAGATTTGCTTACAGCATTTGCTGAGGAAGAAGAATGTTCTATTTTGCATGGACACCGCTGCTGCTTCCCGGGCTTAGCCCCGCCCTAGACGATTGTGATTGGTTTTAAAGAAATAAAAACAGGCCCGCCCAGTTTCCCCACGGATAGATGGCTCGAGGTATCGTGGCTCCAGACCATTCTACTTGAGTATTTTGGGTCTGGCTTTGCGAGACTAGCCTAACCCTAACCCTAACGCAGACAAAAGGCTGAAGGAAGCGTTTAATCCCATGAATGGTAGTTAGGGTTAGGGTTAGCCTAACCCTAAACGCAGACAGGGGCTAACCCTAACCCTAACTACCATTCATGGATTAACGCTTAGCCCCCTGTCTGCGTTAGGGTTAGGCTAACCCTAACGCAGACAGGGGGCTAAAGCGTTTAATCCCATGAATGGTAGTTAGGGTTAGGGTTAGCCCTTGTCTGCGTTAGGGTTAGGGTTAGGCTAACCCTAACTACCATTCATGGGATTAAACGCTTCAGCCCCCTGTCTGCGTTAGGGTTAGGGTTAGGCTAGTCTCGCAAAGCCAGACCAAAATACTTCAAGTAGAATGGTCTGGAGCCACGCTACCTCGAGCCATCTATCCGTGGGGAAACTGGGCGGGCCTGTTTTTATTTCTTTAAACCAATCACAATCGTCTAGGGCGGGGCTAAGCCCGGGAAGCAGCAGCGGTGTCCATGCAAAATAGAACATCTTTCTTCCTCAGCAAATGCTGTAAGCAAATCTTTTGCAGTTCTTTGCAATTTTCGACGGAAAGAGCCAAACATGCCAACTTTACAGCGCCGTCAAAGTCCTCTTCAAAACTCGCCATACTGCCTAGTTTCTGAGTTTGAGGGGGAGCAACCGGAAGGGGAGGAGTCGCGGCCAAATCCGACGCTAGGCAATAGACGCTGTCCACTTCCGTTCAGCCAGACTAGGGTTAGGCTAACCCTAACCCTAACGCAGACAAGAGGCTGAAGGAAGCGTTTAATCCCATGAGTGGCTGTTCCTGAGGGTTCTGGGTCCTTCCGGTTGGAACGTTGCTATAGTAGGACTACTTGATACAAGGTGACAACTGAACAGACATTTCAGCTGCAAATACTTATTGACTTGACTGCAACTTAAAAACAGTTACTATTTAAAACAATGCATTTATATTTCGGAATGGGGGCAATACATTTGAAAAGTGGCACACACCTTTTAAAGAATAGCAGAAGGTATGTAAGTAGGAGTACCTGGAGAGCATGCCCAGCGGTGTAACGTTGAGCGAGCCCATCAGCATGGCCAGGGCCATCCCAGGGGCCTCCCTCTCGATCACCTCCCTGGTAGCCTAGGGAAACATTAAGATAAATAAACACAGCCAACAAGCTATTTATAATCGAATAGGCTCACAAATTTCCGTTACATTTCTGGAGACAGAATAATGTGCACATTTATCCAGCCAAAATGACAACCAGAGAGAAAGAGACAGAGACAGAGACAGAGACAGAGAGAGAGTGTGTGTGTGTGTGTGTGTACCTCTGGAGTGACATCTCGCGGTGCAAAACCAGTCCCTCCAGTAGTGAGGATGAGATTTAGCTCCTGCTCGTCGCACCAGTCCAAAAGAATGTCCTACACAAATTTAAACAGTGAAGGATCTGAACAATATCCCAAGTGAACAAAACCTTTATCGAATATAAAAAAAGTACAAAGTAAAAAGTGCAGCAAAAATCACCTGAACCTTCCGATAGGCTATCAGGTGATGTTAAATATTTGCATAGCAATAAGGTTACAAACTCAACAACGTTGTCATAATCACACATGACACAGCTGTCCCACAGTGCTCCAGGGGTCGCCTGGCCAGTTATTGAGTAATAATGGTTCATATTCTAAAGTGCCGTCTTTGAAAACTATGCTTACTGGTTGGAGCAAATTTGAAAACATGCTGTACACGTACTGTAACTCATGCTATTGCTGCTGCTTCATGCATCATTATGAATCTCTTTGACGTGCAACCTCAACACTTGGTTATTTTATCTGTAGGGCCTGATTTTTTTTAAATACTGCAGTTGCAATACTATGTTATTAACAGTGGGTTGTACTGTTCAGTAACTTAAAAATACATTTAAAAAAAAGACACTGGCACGGCTCACAAAAATATATATCGATAAATATATTCAGTGTTTCCCCTAGAATTTTTTTTAGGCCCGGTGGTAAGAGCTGATAGTGTGATTTGTTATAAATATTTCACGGGATGCTAGAGTATTTGTTGGTATTTGTTGGACGGGGGGGGGGGGGGGGAGAGCGATTGTTGACGGGGGGGGGGGGGGGGGGTAAGAGCTATTGTTGACGGGGGGGGGGGGGGGGAGAACAATTGTTGACGGGGGGGGGAAAAAATCAATGATAAAAAAAAATTTTTTATCATGGCCATAGTCTCGTCAATGTGTGGGAAACACTGAACAGTGTTTTTATAAAAACAAAGTTGATTTAATGTAAACTAATTTCATGTACAGGAGCATAAAGCACCAATACATATTGAGATAGCTGGTGGTGAGCTTGGATGGTTATGATATTATGGCTAATAATAATAATAAAAAAAAAATAATTAAAAAAAAATATATATATATATTTTTTTTTCTCTTTTTCATTTTTTTGGCCGGTTGTTGGCCTGGCGGGGGCGCTCGTTGGCCTGGCGGGCCGCCAGGCCTGAACAATGGTAGGGGAAACACTGATATTACATATTTGAATAGAAAAGTACATTTTGGACCCTGTCCAGCCATACACCTCTATAACCTCCGTTACCGTTAAACTATACAGCCTACCACTTTTGGTGTGTTTTGCTCAAGTACTCACCTTAATCTCATCCATCTCATCCGGAACAACCTTGTAGGCCGCAATAACTCCTCCTAACCTGTCGCAGTAGACAGAAGAAGATTTTGGTTTGACGGAATCATGTGCATTCCATGTCTCCATATTTTACAGGAGAAATTATGTCTTATCAGGCAAGAGAACACTAGTACCACGGAGGGGGGATTCAGTATAACCCTCATACACGAGTCCCATTTTGCTGCTAAACTTCAGTATGAAACAAGCTAAATATGTACTGGCATATCCAATACAAAACCCTACTCCTCACCTACAAAGCTCTCCACAACCTAGCCCCCAGTTACCTCTGCGACCTCCTCCAAGAATACACTCCCTCCCGCTCCCACCGCACAACCTCTGCTGGACTACTATGTATCCCCACATCACGACTCATTACAATGGGTGCCCGGTCATTCAGCTGTTCAGCACCCAGGCTCTGGAACTCCCTCCCCGCACACATAAAGACACCAGACACCATTACAACCTTCAAGTCACAACTCAAAACGCACCTGTTCAAACTCGCACACAACGTCTAACTGATCACTGTCTTGATTGTTTGTTTTGTCTTGTATTTGTTTTATTTATTCATTTATCTATTTATTGGGTGTCAAGCAACTATGTTGCGAGACAACCTATTGTTTTTGTACGAATTCCTATTATTATTATTATTATTGGGTGTCAAGCAACTATGTTGCGAGACAACCTATTGTTTTCGTACGAATTATTATTATTATTATTATTATTATTATTTACCTGACATGGGAGTCAATGGCAGCCCATAGAACCGCTTGGTGAAAAGTTGTGAAATTTGGCACACTGGTTTAGGACTGCCCCATTAGCCCATTGAGCGAATCTCAGGTCGCTAGCCCAACAGCTCTAGCGCCACCAACAGGTCAAAGTTGGACATACATTCATGTTCATAACTTTCGACCTATTCGACCAATATTCACAAACCAGGTATCATTTGATTCCTTGAACCAAGCCCAGTTCAACAAACCCTATGACTTCATTGCTCCATGACGTATATTTCCGCCATCTTGGTTTATGTCAAAAACCCTCAAAATGCTACTTCTATCTAGGGCTGTCAAAATTGCTCAAAAATGACATTCGAATGTTCGTTTGGAAAAAAATCACGAATTCGAACTATTCGAATATCTGGTTGCCTATTTTACGCAGTTGCCGTCAATATGTCAATAATGCGACAAAACCATGGTTCAAATTAGTGGGATATATATATCCTATATATAGGGCGGCGGCTTCCTGCTGGGCATTTCCTTACTTTAAAACGAGGGACATCGCGAACAGACGGAGGCTCATTCACAAAGCAGTTAGGCGCTTGTACCGCGGGAGTGTTTTTTCACATTCGAATATTATGAGGGACATCGCGAACAGACAGAGGCTCACTCACAAAGCAGATAGGCTTTGTGTAACCGAGCGTTGGCACTTAGATATTTATATGACAAGAATGACACAAGCGTGGAAGGGAAAATAGTCTCGTTTACTTAGTACCTATCAGAAGTCACCCAGTCACAGCGTGAGAGCTGGAATACCTATATCCAAGTACGGAAACCCCGAGGGGATAAAATACATTCGCTCTTCACAATACTAGTCTGTTACACTTGTACCGCGGGAGTGTTTTTTCACATTCGAATATTATGAGGGACATCGCGAACAGACAGAGGCTCATTCACAAAGCAGATAGAGGCGCTTGTACTGCGGGAGTGTTTTTTCACATTCGAATATTAATTTTCACGTTCGAATTCGCGTTTTTGGATACATTTCGAACGAATATTCGAACTTTGAATATTCGTTGACAGCCCTACTTCTATCACAAATCTTGTCCAATCATCTCGAAACTTGGCACACATGATCTTCTGGCCATGCCTGATACAAAACATCGAATAGATTTGTCAAATTCAAAACCGTTTGCCCGCTACAGCCAATCAAATTTGGCGGCATAGCCGCCAAACCGGATGTAAGCCCATATCTCAGCAGCGCTTTGACATATCAAAACCAACCTAGGTATATAGACCCATGACCCCATAAAGGTTACACTGAATGAATTTAGTGACCTTTGACCTCTAGGGGGCGCTGTTATTAATGTCGATGTGTTTTGACTCCTCTCTCTTCACATGAGTACATTTCAAACGTATTATTAATGTCTGGTGATACTATCAGACCTCCCCGTATGGCTAGCACATTATTTCTTGCAGAAATATCCGCGACAGCCAATGATATTCGACCGCGAAGCCGCCAAACCGGAAACACGCCAATATCTCTGCAGCCCTTTGACATATCATAACCAAACTTGATATATAGACCCATAACATCATCCTGGGGACACTCAATGAATTTGGTGACCATTGACCTCTAGAGGGCGCTATAATTAATGAAGACGTGTTTTAACTCCCCTCTCTTCACATGAGTACATTTCAAGCTTATTTTCAATGTCGGATGATACTGTCGGACCTCCCCATGTCGCCTATGAATTATTTCTCATTGCAACATCAGAACTTGGCCGCCATGTTGAAAGTTGTCAAAATCAGTTTTAAATTTCCACAGGCCACAAATTATGTACAATCTTCATGAAACTTGGCAAATATGATCTTCAGACCAAGTTGAACAAATGCATTAAACAGCTTTCTCAAATTCAAAACCGTTTGGCCGTGACAGCCAATCAAACTTGACGTTGCTCATTAATGGGTAGACACTGCACTCGTGTGGCGCTCATTAATGGGTAGACACTGCACTCGTGTGGCGACAAGCGGTACTTAATGTATAATGCAACAATGACTATATTTACCATTCCGCCCACTTAAAATATAAACTGCAATTCCCACTGGATCAGATGCTTCACGAACCACCTCCAGAAGGGATGCTTGTTTACATGGTGTCTCTTTTAGGGATATTGTTCCGAATACCCCTATGTATTTGTGACATTTGTTCTGTCAGGCAGACTGCATTGCGCCCTTACCTCTAGGTGGGGTCCTTTTTCCCATTTACTCATCCCACCGGCTGTCGGTATTGCCGATTTCTGAGGCGGTCGTCATGTAGCCCCCTGGCCAAATGCGTCCATCCGGCAGAATTAGCCTACCGAGTCCGATTATGCTTGACACCCACATTGCTGCTCGCAGCTATATTTATTGGGTGTCAAGCAACTATGTTGCGAGACAACCTATTGTTATTGTACGAATTCTTATTATTGGGTGTCAAGCAACTATGTTGCGAGACAACCTATTGTTATTGTACGAATTCTTATTGGGTGTCAAGCAACTATGTTGCGAGACAACCTATTGTTATTGTACGAATTCTTATTATTATTGGGTGTCAAGCAACTATGTTGCGAGACAACCTATTGTTATTGTACGAATTCTTATTATTATTATTATTATTATGCTGCCATTGGAGTCAATGGCAGCCCATAGAACCGCTTGGCGAAAAGTTGTGAAATTTGGCACACTTGTTCAGGACTGCCCCATTAGCCCATTAAGCCAATCTAAGGTCGCTAGCCCAACAGCTCTAGCGCCACCAACAGGTCAAAGTTGGGCATGCATTCATGTTCATAACTTTTGACCTATTCGACCAATTTTCACAAACCAGGTATCATTGGATTCCTTGAACCAAGCCCAGTTCAACAAACCCTATGACGTCATTGCGCCATGACGTAAATGTCCGCCATCTTGGTTTATGTCAAAAACCTTCAAAATGCTACTCCTATCACAAATCTTGTCCAATCATCTTGAAACTTGGCACACATGATCTTCTGGCCATCCTTGATGAAAAACATCGAATAGATTTGTCAAATTCAAAACCGTTTGCCCGCTAAAGCCAATCAAATTTGGCGGCGAAGCCGCCAAACAGGAAGTGAGCCGATTTCTCAGCATCCCTTTGACATATCATAACCAGACTTGGTATATAGACCCATGGCCTCATAAAGGTGACACTGATTTAATTTGGTGACCTTTGACCTGTAGGGGGCGCTGTTATTAATGTCCATGTGTTTTGACCTCTTTCTCTTCACATGAGTACATTTACAACTTATTTTCAATGTCTGGTGATACTATCAGACCTCCCCGTATAGCTAGTATATTATAACTTGCACAAATATCCGCGACAGCCAATGATATTCAACCGCGAAGCCGCCAAACTGGAAAAACGCCAATATCTCAGTATCCCTTGGACAAATCATAACCAAACTTGATACATAGACCCATAACATCATTATGGGGACACTCAATGAATTTGGTGACCATTGACCTCTAGGGGGCGCTATAATTAATGAAGACGTGTTTTAACTCCTCTCTCTTCACATGAGTACATTTCAAACTTATTATCAATGTTTAATGATACTGTCAGACCTCCCCATATATCTTGTAAATTATTTTGTTGATATTGTTCCGAATACCCCTATGTATTTGTGACATTTGTTCTGTCAGGCAGACTGCATTGCCCCCTTACCTCTAGGTGGGGTCCTTTTCCCATTTACTCATCCCACCGGCTGTCGGTATTGCCGATTTCCGAGGCGGTCGTCATGTAGCCCCCTGGCCGATTGCGTCCATCCGGCAGAATAAGCCTACCGAGTCCGATTATGCTTGACACCCACATTGCTGCTCGCAGCTATATTTATTATTATTATTATGCTGCCATTGGAGTCAATGGTAGCCCATAGAACCGCTTGGCGAAAAGTTGTGAAATTTGGCACACTGGTTCAAGACAGCCCCATTAGCCCATTAAGCCAATCTCAGGTCGCTAGCCCAACAGCTCTAGCGCCACCAACAGGTCAAAGTTGGGCATGCATTCATGTTCATAACTTTCGACCTATTCGACCAATATTCACAAACCAGGTATCATTGGATTCCTTGAACCAAGCCCAGTTCAACACACCCTATGACGTCATTGTGCCATGACGTATATTTCCGCCATCTTGGTTTATGTCAAAAACCTTCAAAATGCTACTTCTATCACAAATCTTGTCCAATCATCTCGAATCTTGGCACACATGATCTTCTGGCCATGCTTGATAAAAAACATCGAATAGATTTGTCAAATTCAAAACCGTTTGTCCGCTAAAGCCAATCAAATTTAACCGCCAAGTTGCCAAACCGGAAGTAAGCCCATATCTCAGAAGCCCTTTGACCAATCATAACCAACCTTGGTAGAGAGACCCATGACCGCATCACGGTGACACTGAATGAATTTGGTGACCCTTGACCTCTAGGTGGCGCTGTTATTAATGTCGATGTGTTTTGACTCCTCTCTCTTCACATGAGTACATTTAAAACTTATTTTCAATGTCTGGTGATACTATCAGACCTCCCCATATAGCTCATATATTACGTCTTGCAGAAATATCCGCGACAGCCAATGATATTCGAGCGCGAAGCCGGAAAACCGGAAACACGCCAATATCTCTGCAGCCCTTTGACATATCATAACCAAACTTGATACATTGACCCATAAAATAATCATGGGGACACTCAAAGAATTTGGTGACCATTGACCGCTAGGGGGCGCTATAATTAATGAAGACGTGTTTTAACTCCTCTCTCTTCACATGAGTACATTTCAAACTTATTTTCAATGTCTGATGATACTGTCAGACCTACTCATATAGCTTATAAATTATTTCTCATTGCAACATCAGAACTTGGCCGCCATGTTGAAAGTTGTCAAAATCAGTTGTAAATTCCCACAGGCCACAAATTATGTCCAATCTTCATGAAACTCTGCATATATGATCTTCAGACCAAGCTGAACTAATGTGTTAAACAGCTTTCTCAAATTCAAAACCGTTTGGCCGTGACAGGCAATCAAACTTGACGGCGCTCATTAATGGGTAGACACTGCACTCGTGTGGCGATAAGCGGTACTTAATGTATAATGCAACAATGACTATATTTACCATTCCGCCCACTTAAAATATAAACTGCAATTCCCACTGGATCAGATGCTTCATGAACCACCTCCAGAAGGGATGCTTGTTTACATGGTGTCTCTTTTAGGGATATTGTTCCGAATACCCCTATGTATTTGTGACATTTGTTCTGTCAGGCAGACTGCATTGCGCCCTTACCTCTAGGTGGGGTCCTTTTTCCCATTTACTCATCCCACCGGCTGTCGGTATTGCCGATTTCCGAGGCGGTCGTCATGTAGCCCCCTGGCCAATTGCGTCCATCCGGCAGAATTAGCCTACCGAGTCCGATTATGCTTGACACCCACATTGCTGCTCGCAGCTATATTTATTGGGTGTCAAGCAACTATGTTGCGAGACAACCTATTGTTATTGTACGAATTCTTATTATTATTATTATGCTGCCATTGGAGTCAATGGCAGCCCATAGAACCGCTTGGCGAAAAGTTGTGAAATTTGGCACACTTGTTCAGGACAGCCCCATTAGCCCATTAAGCCAATCTCAGGTCGCTAGCCCAACAGCTCTAGCGCCACCAACAGGTCAAAGTTGGACATGCATTCATGTTCATAACTTTCGACCCATTCGACCAATATTCACAAACCAGGTATCATTTGATTCCTTGAACCAAGCCCAGTTCAACAAACCCTATGACGTCATTGCGCCATGACGTATATTTCCGCCATCTTGGTTTATGTCAAAAACCATCAAAATGCTACTTCTATCACAAATCTTGTCCAATCATCTCGAAACTTGGCACACATGATCTTCTGGCCATCCTTGATGAAAAACATCGAATAGATTTGTCAAATTCAAAACTCTTTGCCCGCTTAAGCCAATCAAATTTGGCGGCGAAGCCGCTAAACAGGAAGTGAGCCGATTTCTCAGCATCCCTTAGAAATATCATAACCAGACTTGGTATATAGACCCATGGCCTCATAAAGGTGACACTGATTGAATGTGGTGACCTTTGACCTCTAGGTGGCGCTGTTATTAATGTCGAAGTGTTTTGACTCCTCTCTCTTCACATGAGTACATTTCAAACTTATTTTCAATGTCTGGTGATACTATCAGACCTCCCCGTATAGCTAGTATATTATAACTTGCACAAATATCCGCGACAGCCAATGATATTCAACCGCGAAGCCGCCAAACTGGAAAAACGCCAATATCTCAGCATCCCTTGGACAAATCATAACCAAACTTAAGAGATAGACCCATAACATCATTATGGGGACACTCTATGAATTTGGTGACCATTGACCTCTAGGGGGCGCTATAATTAATGAAGACGTGTTTTAACTCCTCTCTCTTCACATGAGTACATTTCAAACTTATTTTCAATGTTTAATGATACTGTCAGACCTCCCCATATATCTTGTAAATTATTTTGTTGATATTGTTCCGAATACCCCTATGTATTTGTGACATTTGTTCTGTCAGGCAGACTGCATTGCGCCCTTACCTCTAGGTGGGGTCCTTTTCCCATTTACTCATCCCACCGGCTGTCGGTATTGCCGATTTCCGAGGCGGTCGTCATGTAGCCCCCTGGCCGATTGCGTCCATCCGGCAGAATAAGCCTACTGAGTCCGATTATGCTTGACACCCACATTGCTGCTCGCAGCTATATTTGGGTGTCAAGCAACTATGTTGCGAGACAACCTATTGTTTTTGTATGAATTCCTATTATTATTATTATCCTTCAGTGGGAGTCAATGGCAGCCCATAGAACCGCTTGGCGAAAAGTTGTGAAATTTGGCACACTGGTTCAAGACAGCCCCATTAGCCCATTAACCCAATCTCAGGTCGCTAGCCCCACAGCTCTAGCGCCACCAATAGGTCAAAGTTGGACATGCATTCATGTTCATAACTTTCGACCTATTCGACCAATTTTCACAAACCAGGTATCATTGGATTCCTTGAACCAAGCCCAGTTCAACACACCCTATGACGTCATTGCGCCATGACGTTTATGTCTGCCATCTTGGTTTATGTCAAAAACCCTCAAAATGCTACTTCTATCACAAATCTTGTCCAATCATCTCGAAACTTGGCACCCATGATCTTCTGGCCATGCTTGATACAAAACATCTAATAGATTTGTCAAATTCAAAACCGTTTGCCCGCTACAGCCAATCAAATTTGGCGGCGTAGCCGCCAAACCGGATGTAAGCCCATATCTCAGCAGCCCTTTGACATATCATAACCAACCTTGGTAAATAGACCCATGACCCCATAAAGGTTACACTGAATGAATTTGGTGACCTTTGACCTCTAGGGGGCGCTGTTATTAATGTCGATGTGTTTTGACTCCTCTCTCTTCACATGAGTACATTTCAAACTTATTATTAATGTCTGGTGATACTATCAGACCTCCCCGTATGGCTAGCATATTATATATTGCAAAAATATCCGCGACGGCCAATGATATTCGAGCGCGAAGCCGCCAAACCGGAAACACGCCAATATCTCAGCAGCCCTTTGACATATCATAACCAAACTTGATAGATAGACCCATAACATCATCATGGGGACACTCTATGAATTTGGTGACCATTGACCTCTAGGGGGCGCTATAATTAATGAAGACGTGTTTTAACTCCTCTCTCTTCACATGAGTACATTTCAAACTTATTTTCAATGTTTAATGATACTGTCAGACCTCCCCATATATCTTGTAAATTATTTTGTTGATATTGTTCCGAATACCCCTATGTATTTGTGACATTTGTTCTGTCAGGCAGACTGCATTGCGCCCTTACCTCTAGGTGGGGTCCTTTTCCCATTTACTCATCCCACCGGCTGTCGGTATTGCCGATTTCCGAGGCGGTCGTCATGTAGCCCCCTGGCCGATTGCGTCCATCCGGCAGAATAAGCCTACTGAGTCCGATTATGCTTGACACCCACATTGCTGCTCGCAGCTATATTTGGGTGTCAAGCAACTATGTTGCGAGACAACCTATTGTTTTTGTATGAATTCCTATTATTATTATTATCCTTCAGTGGGAGTCAATGGCAGCCCATAGAACCGCTTGGCGAAAAGTTGTGAAATTTGGCACACTGGTTCAAGACAGCCCCATTAGCCCATTAACCCAATCTCAGGTCGCTAGCCCCACAGCTCTAGCGCCACCAATAGGTCAAAGTTGGACATGCATTCATGTTCATAACTTTCGACCTATTCGACCAATTTTCACAAACCAGGTATCATTGGATTCCTTGAACCAAGCCCAGTTCAACACACCCTATGACGTCATTGCGCCATGACGTTTATGTCTGCCATCTTGGTTTATGTCAAAAACCCTCAAAATGCTACTTCTATCACAAATCTTGTCCAATCATCTCGAAACTTGGCACCCATGATCTTCTGGCCATGCTTGATACAAAACATCTAATAGATTTGTCAAATTCAAAACCGTTTGCCCGCTACAGCCAATCAAATTTGGCGGCGTAGCCGCCAAACCGGATGTAAGCCCATATCTCAGCAGCCCTTTGACATATCATAACCAACCTTGGTAAATAGACCCATGACCCCATAAAGGTTACACTGAATGAATTTGGTGACCTTTGACCTCTAGGGGGCGCTGTTATTAATGTCGATGTGTTTTGACTCCTCTCTCTTCACATGAGTACATTTCAAACTTATTATTAATGTCTGGTGATACTATCAGACCTCCCCGTATGGCTAGCATATTATATATTGCAAAAATATCCGCGACGGCCAATGATATTCGAGCGCGAAGCCGCCAAACCGGAAACACGCCAATATCTCAGCAGCCCTTTGACATATCATAACCAAACTTGATAGATAGACCCATAACATCATCATGGGGACACTCAATGAATTTGGTGACCATTGACCTCTAGGGGGCGCTATAATTAATGAAGACGTGTTTTAACTCCTCTCTCTTCACATGAGTACATTTCAAACTTATTATTAATGTCTGGTGATACTATCAGACCTCCCTGAATGGCTAGCATATTATTTATTGCAGAAATATCCGCGACAGCCAATGATATTCGACCGCGAAGCCGCCAAACTGGAAACACGGCAATATCTCAGCAGCCCTTTGACATATCATAACCAAACTTGATACATAGACCCATAACATCATCATGGGGACACTCAATGAATTTGGTGACCATTGACCTCTAGGAGGCGCTATCATTAATGAAGACGTGTTTTAACTCCTCTCTCTTCACATGAGTACATTTCAAGCTTATTTTCAATGTCGGATGATACTGTCAGACCTCCCCATATCGCCTATGAATTATTTCTCATGGCAACATCAGAACCTGGCCACCATGTTGAAAGTTGACAAAATCAGTTGCAAATTTCCACAGGCCACAAATTACGTCCAATCTTCATGAAACTTGGCAAATATGATCTTCAGACCAAGTTGAACAAATTTATTAAACAGCTTTCTCAAATTCAAAACCGTTTGGCCGTGACAGCCAGTCAAACTTGACGTTGCTCATTAATGGGTAGACACTGCACTCGTGTGGCGCTCATTAATGGGTAGACACTGCACTCGTGTGGCGACAAGCGGTACATAATGTATGATGCAACAATGACTATATTCATCATTCCGCCCACCTACAATATAAACCGCAATTCCCACTGGATAAGATGCTTCACGAACAACCTCCAGAACGGATGCTTGTTTACATTGTGTCTCTTTTAGGGATATTGTTCCGAATACCCCTATGTATTTGTGACATTTGTTCTGTCAGGCAGACTGCATTGCGCCCTTACCTCTAGGTGGGGTCCATTTCCCATTTACTCATCCCACCGGCTGTCGGTATTGCCGATTTCCGAGGCGGTCGTCATGTAGCCCCCTGGCCGATTGCGTCCATCCGGCAGAATTAGCCTACCGAGTCCGATTATGCTTGACACCCACATTGCTGCTCGCAGCTATATTTATTATTATTATTATTATTATTATTATGCTGCCATTGGAGTCAATGGCAGCCCATAGAACCGCTTGGAGAAAAGTTGTGAAATTTGGCACACTTGTTCAGGACTGCCCCATTAGCCCATTAAGCCAATCTCAGGTCGCTAGCCCAACAGCTCTAGCGCCACCAACAGGTCAAAGTTGGGCATGCATTCATGTTCATAACTTTCGACCTATTCGACCAATTTTCACAAACCAGGTATCATTGGATTCCTTGAACCAAGCCCAGTTCAACACACCCTATGACGTCATTGCGCCATGACGTATATGTCCGCCATCTTGGTTCATGTCAAAAACCCTCAAAATGCTACTTCTATCACAAATCTTGTCCAATCATCTCGAAACTTGGTACACATGATCTTCTGGGCATGCTTGATACAAAACATCGAATAGATTTGTCAAATTCAAAACCGTTTGCCCGCTACAGCCAATCAAATTTGGCGAAGTAGCCGCCAAACCGGATGTAAGCCCATATCTCAGCAGCCCTTTGACGCATCATAACCAACCTTAGTACATAGACCCATGGCCCCATAAAGGTTACACTGAATGAATTTGGTGATATTTGAACTCTAGGGGGCGCTGTTATTAATGTCGATGTGTTTTGACTCCTCTCTCTTCACATGAGTACATTTAGAACTTATTTTCAATGTCTGGTGATACTATTAGACCTTCCCGTATAGCTAGTATATTATTTCTTGCAGAAATATCCGCGACAGCCAATGATATTCGACCGCGAAGCCGCCAAACCGGAAACACGCCAATATCTCAGCAGCCCTTTGACATATCATAACCAAACTTGATACATAGACCCATAACATCATCATGGGGACATTCAATGAATTTGGTGAGCATTGACCTGTAGGGGGCGCTATAATTAATGAAGACGTGTTTTAACTCCTCTCTCTTCACTTGAGTACATTTCAAACTTATTTTTAATGTCTGAGGATACTGCCAGACCTCCTTATATAGCTTATGAATTACTTCTCATTGCAACATCAGAACTGGGCCACCATGTTGAAAGTTGTCAAAATCAGTTGTAAATTTCCACAGGCCACAAATTATGTCCAATATTCATGAAACTTGGCAAATATGATCTTTAGACCAAGCTGAACAAACGTATCAAACAGCTTTCCCAAATTCAAAACCGTTTGGCCGTGACAGCCAATCAAACTTGACGGCGCTCATTAATGGGTAGACACTGCACTCGTGTGGCGATAAGCGGTACTTAATGTATAATGCAACAATGACTATATTTACCATTCCGCCCACTTAAAATATAAACTGCAATTCCCACTGGATTAGATGTTTCACGAACTACCTCCAGAACGGATGCTTGTTTACATTGTGTCTCTTTTAGGGATATTCTTCCGAATACCCCTATGTATTTGTGACATTTGTTCTGTCAGGCAGACTGCATTGCGCCCTTACCTCTAGGTGGGGTCCTTTTCCCATTTACTCATCCCACCGGCTGTCGGTATTGCCGATTTCCGAGACGGTCGTCATGTAGCCCCCTGGCCGATTACGTCCGTCCGGCAGAATTAGCTTACCGAGTCCCATTATGCTTGACACCCACATTGCTGCTCGCAGCTATATTTGGGTGTCAAGCAACTATGTTGCGAGACAACCTATTGTTATTGTACGAATTCTTATTATTATTATTATGCTGCCATTGGAGTCAATGGTAGCCCATAGAACCGCTTGGCGAAAAGTTATGAAATTTGGCACACTGGTTCAGGACAGCCCCATTAGCCCATTAAGCCAATCTCAGGTCGCTAGCCCAACAGCTCTAGCGCCACCAACAGGTCAAAGTTGGGCATGCATTCATGTTCATAACTTTCGACCTATTCGACCAATAATCACAAACCAGGTATCATTGGATTCCTTGAACCAAGCCCAGTTCAACACACCCTATGACGTCATTGTGCCATGACGTATATTTCCGCCATCTTGGTTTATGTCAAAAACCTTCAAAATGCTACTTCTATCACAAATCTTGTCCAATCATCTCGAAACTTGGCACACATGATCTTCTGGCCATGCTTGATAAAAAACATCGAATAGATTTGTCAAATTCAAAACCGTTTGTCCGCTAAAGCCAATCAAATTTAACCGCCAAGTTGCCAAACCGGAAGTAAGCCCATATCTCAGAAGCCCTTTGACCTATCATAACCAACCTTGGTAGAGAGACCCATGACCGCATCACGGTGACACTGAATGAATTTGGTGACCCTTGACCTCTAGGTGGCGCTGTTATTAATGTCGATGTGTTTTGACTCCTCTCTCTTCACATGAGTACATTTAAAACTTATTTTCAATGTCTGGTGATACTATCAGACCTCCCCATATAGCTCATATATTACGTCTTGCAGAAATATCCGCGACAGCCAATGATATTCGAGCGCGAAGCCGGAAAACCGGAAACACGCCAATATCTCTGCAGCCCTTTGACATATCATAACCAAACTTGATACATTGACCCATAACATAATCATGGGGACACTCAAAGAATTTGGTGACCATTGACCGCTAGGGGGCGCTATAATTAATGAAGACGTGTTTTAACTCCTCTCTCTTCACATGAGTACATTTCAAACTTATTTTCAATGTCTGATGATACTGTCAGACCTACTCATATAGCTTATAAATTATTTCTCATTGCAACATCAGAACTTGGCCGCCATGTTGAAAGTTGTCAAAATCAGTTGTAAATTCCCACAGGCCACAAATTATGTCCAATCTTCATGAAACTCTGCATATATGATCTTCAGACCAAGCTGAACTAATGTGTTAAACAGCTTTCTCAAATTCAAAACCGTTTGGCCGTGACAGGCAATCAAACTTGACGGCGCTCATTAATGGGTAGACACTGCACTCGTGTGGCGATAAGCGGTACTTAATGTATAATGCAACAATGACTATATTTACCATTCCGCCCACTTAAAATATAAACTGCAATTCCCACTGGATCAGATGCTTCACGAACCACCTCCAGAAGGGATGCTTGTTTACATGGTGTCTCTTTTAGGGATATTGTTCCGAATACCCCTATGTATTTGTGACATTTGTTCTGTCAGGCAGACTGCATTGCGCCCTTACCTCTAGGTGGGGTCCTTTTTCCCATTTACTCATCCCACCGGCTGTCGGTATTGCCGATTTCCGAGGCGGTCGTCATGTAGCCCCCAGGCCAATTGCGTCCATCCGGCAGAATTAGCCTACCGAGTCCGATTATGCTTGACACCCACATTGCTGCTCGCAGCTATATTTATTATTATCCTTCAATGGGAGTCAATGGCAGCCCTTAGAACCGCTTGGCGAAAAGTTGTGAAATTTGGCACACTGGTTCAAGACAGCCCCATTAGCCCATTAACCCAATCTCAGGTCGCTAGCCCAAAAGCTCTAGCGCCACCAACAGGTCAAAGTTGGACATGCATTCATGTTCATAACTTTTGACCCATTCGACCAATATTCACAAACCAGGTATCATTGGATTCCTTGAACCAAGCCCAGTTCAACACACCCTATGACGTCATTGCGCCATGAGGTATATTTCCGCCATCTTGGTTTATGTAAAAAACCATCCAAATGCTACTTCTATCACAAATCTTGTCCAAACATCTCGAAACTTGGCAAACATGATCTCCCGGCCATGCTTGATAAAAAACATTGAATAGATTTTTCAAATTCAAAACCATTTGCCCGCTAAAGTCAATCAAATTTGGCGGCTAAGCCGCCAAACCGGATGTAAGCCCATATCTCAGCAGCCCTTTGACATATCATAACCAACCTTGGTAGGTAGACCTATGACCCCATAAAGGTGACACTAAATGAATTTGGTGACCTTTGACCTCTAGGGGGCGCCGTTATTAATGTCGATGTGTTTTGACTCCTCTCTCTTCACATGAGTACATTTCAAACTTATTATTAATGTCTGGTGATACTATCAGACCTCCCCGTATGGCTAGCACATTATTTCTTGCAGAAATATCCGCGACAGCCAATGATATTCGACCGCGAAGCCGCCAAACCGGAAACACGCCAATATCTCTGCAGCCCTTTGACATATCATAACCAAACTTGATACATTGACCCATAACATAATCATGGGGACACTCAAAGAATGTGGTGACCATTGACCGCTAGGGGGCGCTATAATTAATGAAGACGTGTTTTAACTCCTCTCTCTTCACATGAGTACATTTCAAACTTATTTTCAATGTCTGATGATACTGTCGGACCTCCCCATATCGCCTATGAATTATTTCTCATTGCAACATCAGAACTTGGCCGCCATGTTGAAAGTTGAAAAAAATCAGTTTTAAATTTCCGAAGGCCACAAATTATGTCCAATCTTCATGAAACTTGGCAAATATGATCTTCAGACCAAGTTGAACAAATGCATTAAACAGCTTTCTCAAATTCAAAACCGTTTGGCCGTGACAGCCAATCAAACTTGACGTTGCTCATTAATGGGTAGACACTGCACTCGTGTGGCGCTCATTAATGGGTAGACACTGCACTCGTGTGGCGACAAGCGGTACTTGATGTATAATGCAACAATGACTATATTTACCATTCCGCCCACCTACTATATAAACTGCAATTCCCACTGGATTAGATGCTTCACGAACCACCTCCAGAACGGATGCTTGTTTACATTGTGTCTCTTTTGGGGATATTGTTCCGAATACCCCTATGTATTTGTGACATTTGTTCTGTCAGGCAGACTGTATTGCGCCCTTACCTCTAGGTGGGGTCATTTTCCCACATAATGCTCATCCCACCGGCTGTCGGTATTGCCGATTACCGAGACGGTCGTCATGTAGCCCCCTGGCCGATTACGTCCGCCCGGCAGAATTAGCTTACCGAGTCCCATTATGCTTGACACCCACATTGCTGCTCGCAGCTATATTTATTATTATTATGCTGCCATTGGAGTCAATGGCAGCCCATAGAACCGATTGGCGAAAAGTTGTGAAATTTGGCACACTTGTTCAGGACAGCCCCATTAGCCCATTAAGCCAATCTCAGGTCGCTAGCCCAACAGCTCTAGCGCCACCAATAGGTCAAAGTTGGACATGCATTCATGTTCCTAACTTTCGACATATTCGACCAATTTTCAAAAACCAGGTATCATTGGATTCATTGAACCAAGCCCAGTTCAACACACCCTATGACGTCATTGCGCCATGACGTATATGTCCGCCATCTTGGTTTATGTCAAAAACCTTCAAAATGCTACTCCTATCACAAATCTTGTCCAATCATTTCGAAACTTGGCAGACATGATCTTCTGGCCATCCTTGATGAAAAACATCGAATAGATTTGTCAAATTCAAAACCGTTTGCCCGCTAAAGCCAATAAAATTTGGCGGTGAAGCCGTTAATCAGGAAGTGAGCCGATTTCTCAGCATCCCTTTGACATATCATAACCAGACTTGGTATATAGACCCATAGCCTCATAAAGGTGACACTGATTGAATTTGGTGAGCTTTGACCTGTAGGGGGCGCTGATATTAATGTAGATGTGTTTTGACTCCTCTCACTTCACATGAGTATATTTAAAACTTATTTTCAATGTCTGGTGATACTAGCAGACCTCCTTATATAGCTTATAAATTATTTCTCATTGCAACATCAGAACTTGGCCGCCATGTTGAAAGTTGTCAAAATCAGTTGAAAATTTCCACAGGCCACAAATTATATCCAATCTTCATGAAATTTGGCATATATGATCGTCAGACCAAGCTGAACAAATGTATCAAACCGCTTTCTCAGATTCAAAACCGTTTGGCCGTGACAGCCAATCAAACTTGACGGCGCTCATTAATGGGTAGACACTGCATTCGTGTGGTGACAAGCGGTACTTAATGTATAATGCAACAATGACTATATTTACCATTCCGCCCACGTACAATATAAACTGCAATTCCCACTGGATTAGATGCTTCACGAACCACCTCCAGAACGGATGCTTGTTTACATTGTGTCTCTTTTAGGGATATTGTTCCGAATACCCCTATGTATTTGTGACATTTGTTCTGCCAGGCAGACTGTATTGCGCCCTTACCTCTAGGTGGGGTCCTTTTCCCATTTACTCATCCCACCGGCTGTCGGTATTGCCGATTTCCGAGACGGTCGTCATGTAGCCCCCTTGCCGATTACGTCCATCCGGCAGAATTAGCCTGCCGAGTCCGATTATGCTTGACACCCACATTGCTGCTCGCAGCTATATTTATTATTATTTTTCCACAATGTCTTATTTTTAAACGATTTATGATAACTTTATGCACTGTAAGGTGACCTTGGGTGTCTTGAAAGGCGCCCTTTAAATTAAATGTATTATTATTATTATTATTATTATATGCCACTTTTCCACCGACAGTACAAGCTCAACTCGCCCCGTCTTTTCTTTTGATCACCAAATTCTGGTACCTGGTACCTTGTTCTTGTTCAGTCTCACCTCCGGAGAAGTTCCAAGAGAGCTGCTCTGATACTTTTATGTGATGATAACAGGCTGCTGGTCACTTCCGAGCCTGACACTTGACATCCAGCATCTTTAAATACTAGAATCAGCATTCAGTCAGCAATAGTGATTGAATATTAAACATGGCAGGATCAGCACACAAGAACACGCCGTGGACCTTGACAGAGGTGGAGCATTCCAGTGTGTAGCCCTGTCTGTTTTTGTGTCGTGTGGATAAGTACGTCACTGCAGCTTTGCGCGTTGAAGAGGCATTTTATTCTAGATGGAAACACGACGTGCATGGAGCCAAACCAAGTCATTCCATGCTAAGTCGTGGCGAGTTGAGCTGGTACTGCAAGTCGAAGAGAGGCAATATTGAGGGTTTTCCAAGTTGCAAGCTCAATCAGGTTCAATGTGTTCCACAAATTGTCGATTGCAGAAGCTAACCATAAAGCCGGACGCATATATATATGGAAGTAAATCTATGCCATCGGATTTTGAAAAATAAAAAGCCATTGAACTCTAAGCACTGAATATTTATGCATTGAAATAACGTATATGGATTTTGGAATAGTGTTGGCTCTGCGTGCTCGTTGCGCTATTGTTATGCCACCACAGAGGGATATCAACCGTTTTGCTCCAACAACTTAACGTGCATCCGGTGTCACAACAAGAATAACGCAAATCCGAATGATCGATGACGATACAAACGTTAAGTTTTAAGCTGGGGCATGTTTCCACACGTGAACGACTTCAGCTTCTCTCCCCATAAAAAGCTACAGTCAGGGCTTAATGACGTCGATTTAACTTTGAGCATTTCCTATTATAGGCTACTGTGTAAAATGCTGTTTAGAATTAACATTTGCATCAATAAAGAAAGATCCAGGGAGTGACGCTCTTATTCCCGCTCTCCTTGCTTGACCACAATCTAGCATCTAGGATCGATTGCTCTTCCTTGGTTCCCGTATATTAACACTGAATTTTCCAAAATTGAATTTTGCAGCTGAATTTGGCATGTTGAATTTGGGGAGGTTGAATGTGGTTGAATATTTGATTTTGAATTTTTTAACATTGAAAAATAAAGCTGAATATGATTTATTGAGTTCAATTCAGAGCATGAAGTCGTTCACGCGCGGAAACATGCCCCAGCTTAAAACTTAACGTTTGTATCGTCATCGATCACTCGGATTGGCGGTATTCTTTTTGTGACACCGGATGCACGTTAACGGTTGAGATGCCTCTGTGGTGGCATAACCTAAGTTTTTTTATGTTTATTTATTTATTTATTTTTTCCCCAATGTCTTGTTTTTTTTTAAACGATTTATGATGACCTTATGCTCTGTAAGGTGACCTTGGGTGTCTTGAAAGGCGCCTCTAAATTAAATGTATTATTATTATTATTATTATTATTATAACAACAGCGCAACAAGCACGCAGAGCCAACACTATTCCAAAATCCAGATACGTTAATTCAATGCATAAATATTCAGTGCTTAGAATTCAATGGCTTCTTATTTTCAAAAACCAATGGGAAAGATTTACTTCCATATTTTTGAGGCCCATCATGACATAGAAGAATATATACAACCATTCAGACATAAAAAAAAAACACAAGCTTTTATGTTCCAATACATTCTAGTAACAATGTTTGTAAGGATGGTTTAAAACTATTTGTTTTATCATGATTGGGTTATCTATAAAAGGAGAGAGTTCATTATTGATTTCTAAAATATAAAAATTGACAAACACTTAAGTGAAGCCTGGTTAAAATGACCACGTTTGATAAATCTCAAATTGCACATGTTTTCTGTCGTTGAAATATTTTGATAGTTTTCTAAATTAATTTGTCGAGAACTCAAATTGTGGATATTACTTCAACTGCTGATCCCGATTACATATCATGCGTCCCTAAACTTTTGGACAGTGTGCAAAAACAAACCAATACTACAACCTTGAAAACAGTGAACACAAAATATTGACAAAGTTGGGAACCTTGACCCATCCTTGCTCATGAAATGCCCAAACTTTTTGTGAATGCTCCTCTATCCCGATAATAAAGAGCCCTATCCTTTCCCCAAGTAACCCCATACATAATAAAGAGCACTTTCCTTCGCCAGAGGGGTATTCCATCAAAGTCGCTAATGAAAGCGGTACTTAGTTGATTAAGCCTGGTTAGAACTAATGCCAACTTCCATTTGAGGCTAAAGCCATTCCATCAACGTAGTTCAACCATGCCTTTGCTTAGGTTAGTTCAAGCCAGACTAATGTTATCTTGGATAAAGCGCGCTCAGAAGATATGTAACCAGCCCAGAACCTTGAATGTTGAATCATGGATCAAATGTCCGAAAAGGACAGAGCAGAATTATTTTTCCAGCGGCGAACAGATGCTGCTTGTTGAGGTCTATGAGGAATTCAAGCATACAATTACTCAAAAAGGGAACACCGTAACCATCAATAAAGACAGGGAGGCCGCCGTGTAATAAAATCGCTGATCTTTTGAATGCATAAGTAGTATTAAGCGTAACATATTTAAATTGAATATTGACCGTAGATTTGTTATCAGGAAGATAATCTTGCGGTAACGTGTCGGACTTGCACCTGGTTGTCCGGGGTTCAATCCCCACCTAATCAGTAATTTAGGAAGGATTACTGGAGAAATCAAACAACTTTTCATGCCTTTTATTTTCCATTTCTTTGAAAATTCTAAATTGACTGACCATAGTATTTAACTCAACAGAGGTGATCTCGGCTGTCTGCCGAGAAACTCAACTGAATGGAATTTATGTGGCTGACAATTTCCCATGCAGCAGTGTCTCTGTCATTGTGACAAAGGCTTCGCTATCAGTAAAATTAATATCATTAACTTTATCATGGGTTTTTGCAAGTTAGATTTGGGTTCTAGGGAAATTGTAAGACATATTTATTATATAAAAAGTCAATTGTTAGGCCTAATTTCTCTGATAAAAAGGGAATAACAAAAATAAGACAACGCCAAGAATTCAATGACGCACTCAGGACGCAAACTCGGGTCGCCCGTACTACATGGCTAATGCTAGACTACTCCCCCAACTGCTTGTTTCCGATACATTTGTCTAAAAATGTGTTGAGAATATATCCTGGATAACAATAGATAGCAATTCATTCAATTATTTTATTTGCATCATTTAATATTGGCCCTTAGTGAAAATACAGGCTGTTTGTACTTCATTTAAATTTATGACAAAATCGTACGGACTAGGCATGGCGGAACCTTCTGATGGTACACTTGTTTCCGACAGATGGACTTCTCTGAAACACTGATCCAGTAAGCCTGACAGTTAGCCTGGTACCGACCAGGTTAGTTTGGTCTGATAAATTGCCATGGTTACTTAGCGGAGATTCCCTTAAATCACGTTAAGTGGAACGCAACTCTATCTGAAAGTTACGAGGCTAAGCGAAATAAGCCCGGCTTTGCCTTTAGCTTGGTTGATGGAATACCCCCCCGGTAACCTCCACTATCCCGATAATACAGAGCTCTCTCTTTCCCCAGGTAGCATAAGCTAATTTGTCAATATATTGCTCAGTGGTGTTGCATATAATCAGTCCAAAAAAACTAAAAGATTAAACCATATTACAATGTTCAGCCATTTAAATAATACATGCCTACCACTGCAGAGAAAATGATGGATTTGTCTTACAGGGATCTATGCTTTCCCAGAGTACTTTTGATTCTTGATTTCCTATATTAATCCCTTATGTCTCTCCATAACGGTGTCCACTTGGTGAGGGTGGGTAGGTATTGACTCACAGTGAAGGGTCATGGACCAGATCCTTGAGGTTGACGCCACTCCTGTCCTCTGCCAAGTTCCTAAAGCAACTGTCGCTGACTGGAATATAAAGACACAACAAAAATAAAGAAAAGGAGAATCTTGAGGCAATACTGTCGCACCCTTTATCGAGCAGTGCAATGTTGATTGATTTGCAATGCTATCGCATAAATTCAGAAGTAAATACAGTTTTTGATAAGATTATCAATCATAGTCAACTAGACAATAAAAGAGAAGCACTTGTGAAGAGGCAACGCTCTTTAGTACATTAATGGACCTCTTCTTTTTTTTTTCATTCTTCTAGGGTTACCCTTCCAATGATGACAGTTTGACAGTTTTGTTTTGACAGTTTTTTGACTGATGTTTTTTTATTGTATGCATGTAATGTTCATTACATACAATAAAATATTATGTATATTCATATTCTATTAATAAGTTAAAGACAATCAAAAAGTTATTCATGTAGGAGAGAAAATGTTGTTAAACTTTAAGCTGTTGCTGTAACATGGACGTAAACAAACAGTTGTCTAAAAGATATGACGATAGTTTGATACACAGTAAATCATATTGGCAAAAATAAAATGCATTGATAATGCCATTTTCTTTTCATCCTCCTTTACAACAATTACTCTATGCTGACTAACTCCAAAACTAGTTCTAAAATTGCTTTGCTGCTTTGTGGTTAAACATACCAACAAACGCAATCTAACATATATAATTTTTGTCTTGCATTTCTCAAGAGATGAGCGCACATATAACATTTTGCAAACATTCATTAATCATGTTTAATTGTATCACGCATGTTCTCTCTTATGGAGTTATCAACCTCAAATGCCATTCTACCATTGCAATGCTCATTTAATTAGTAGGAGGGAAGAACATGTTTATTAGTACTCAACTAGGCTGTAAAAGTATCTAGTAGATCATAATAATCCAAATAGATGAAAATAGAAACAACCACAGCCTCTAAAACAACCACAGGCTGTTGTAACGACCAGCGGCCGTTGTAACGACCAGCGGCCGTTGTAACGACCAGCGGCCGTTGTAACGACCACAGGCCGTTGTAACGACCACAGGCCGTTGTAACGACCACAGGCCGTTATAACGACCACAGGCCGTTATAACAACCACAGGCCGTTATAACAACAGCTTCTATAACGACCATCGGCTGCATAACATTCAAAACATGGATGAAGAAACTCAGGAGACCGAGGGAGCAAGAAAGGGAGCAAAAGAGAATGTATTTAAGTATGTCTACATGAATAATAGCGATTCACTTCGTGAAATATTTGAAAGGTTGGATATTAGTGACTATGGTTACAATGTTGGAGTAGATAAAGATACAATATGATGTTCATTGTAAATTTTGTTCCTTGAAAAGACAAACAAATATTATTTTTATTTCCTATAATCTATACTATCTGGTCCACAGTGTGTGAAAAGATGACATGGTAGATTGTGATGGGTGGATACTGTTGTTTATCATGTGTTGAAGCTGATGGTCTGGGAGCTTCTTATGGGTCCATTGTTGTTTATCATGTGTTGAAGCCCGAACCAAACAATAAACCCATGACAAATGTTCCAGCCAGCTGTATCTGAGACGCCCCCTTACCCCTCACCTCCCGACATTGAGCCATCCCTGCCATAATGGTGTCTGACTCCCAGGCCATGCACTCCGTCAACCTCTACACAACCTCATGGATGAACCATAGCCTAACATAATCTACTCACTGTTAGTGAAGAAACCTGATAGGGAGGACTCATCATTTATCATTCAACAAATAAACTCCATATTGTGTTACCATTGGTCTGCCACATCACAGCACCATGGACCTAATGTTGGGTACAAAACAACTAAATGGTTCAGAAGATCTAACCAGATTTATCAGATGTAGAGGATGGATCAGATCTAGACCAGATGTAGCAGATGTGGGGGAGGATTATAAAGCAGATGCAGCAGATGTGGAGGATGATTATAAAACAGATGTAGAAGATGTGGAGGAGGATCATAAACCAGATGTAGCAGATTTCAAGCAGGATAGATCAGATCTAAACCAGATGTAGCAGATGTGGAGGATTGATGGATCAGATCTTGTTAGTCTTTTATGTTGTACTTGTTTTAATGTTCATTGTAGCACTTTGAGGTCAGTAAGTTGATGTAAAGTGCGTTATAAATAAAATGTATTATTATTATTATCTAAACCAGATTTACCAGATGTAGAGGAGGATGGATCAGATCTAAACCAGATGTAGCAGATGTGGAGAAGGACTACAGACCAGATGTAGCAGATGTGGAGGAGGACTACAAACCAGATGAAGCAGATGTGGATCAGATCATACCATATGTAGCAGATGTGGAGGAATACATGAATAATGCAGCTGGTGTAGGGTAGCGCTAACGCTGACTGGGCTATCACTGTTACTGTTACTGTTAATTTGGGGGTTAAAAAGACTAAATCCATCGGTAATCGATGCAAATATGACACATAAATATATAAGGTTGCAGTTCAACGGGTTTTGAAAGGTGCATACTATAGTAGTATACCGTTCACTGGCTGGACACTGGTTCTGATTAAATGTTCAACCCAGTGAAGGCAGCATAGTAACGACAACCGGCCATTAACGGGATAGCATGCTAAGGCTCACGTAGATTAGCATGATGGCTAACGTTAGCTCTGCAGCAGAGACAGCTCGTAGCATCGTGACAGTCGAAAGAAAAGCCTGAAAACATAAGAGATGTCAGTCCAGAAAACGTTTCCCTTACCCGTCAGAATCCCGACTCGGATCTGGTGGTCGTGGTTGGTGAGGACCATCCCGTCCGCCGCCATGTTTACACCAACCTCTGTACTGCTAGCTCCACTAGCTACATAGAGCTAGCGTGCGGAGAGGACGGGCTATAGCTACTGCTCTGTGGACCCGCTGCTGCTGCTGCTGCTGCACCTCTGGAATATAAAAGACATTTAGGAGGAGGGGGCTGGGGAGGGAGTGCACGCGCACCGCTTGTGTGTGCACACGCGCACAGCTCTTGTGCACGTATGACTACTAAATAAGAAGAGCAGGGAATTAAAAGGAAATCCAGATGCAATTAGTGAAAGGCAGGCAGATGATCGGAATATATAGAATCTCACATGACAATGACAATATGTCGTATAGGTTCAACACCTGACGGTAAAGAGAGAATGGGATCAGTACAATCCTATCATTCCTCTCAAATGATAAGATTGTATGTTTTTGGTCAAATAGTTGTGTGTGTTAATTGTCATTTCCATGTTGCCCACAGAAGAGGTGGTTAATAGGATGCTACATGATTAGTGGTGACGTCAGGCTATCCCCATACCAGTCACTTCACATCAACCGATAAATATTTGTTAATATATAACCCCAATTCAGATGTCAGAAATGAGTTGCTGGGGGCTATCATGGGAATATCAGCATGCTGTGCATCTTTAGATATCAGCTAAAGTCAGGTCTGTTGGAGATCCACACATCGTCTATTGCAGAAGCTTCAGCCGGATGCATGTTTGAGGCCCATCGTGACATAATTGATCCCAAGGGTGGACAGCCTTTGTTGCAGAACAGTGTAGTACAGTATACCTGGGTGCTCCAGACATATTAACAAAGCATGATTTGGTAATGTGTTCTCTCTCCTGATGACTTGTTTTTGCATGTTCCCCAGTGTATCGCAAATAAGAAAATAAAAGGTTAATACAAATATAGGCAAGGCAAGGCAATTTTATTTTTAATGTGCTTTACAGAGAAAAAGACAACAGTATCATTTATAGTGAAGAAGTACATGCAAAGAAGTGCATCCTTCGATGAAATTACACATGTAGGCCTACTGTAAAAAATAAAGGGAGAAAAGATAAAAAGGAATAAAAAAGTTTAAAAGACCTTCAGTAAGGTGAGATATGAATCCGACATTTAACTATAAATCGATTAGAGTAAAAATAAAAAAAGAGAAGGGAAACATTAGAAATGTAAAATAGTATGCATCACTGAAGAGCTTAGTATTTAGTTTAAAAATAGAAGTTGTGGCAGCGTTTTTAATTTCTTCTGGCAGTTTGTTCCAAAGTTTAGCTGCATAAAAACTAAAAAATATTTTTGTTTTGAGACCTCAGTGTATGTATGAACATGTCACGTATATAGTTTGGTCCAATGCCATTTAGTGCTTTAAAAACAAGATGTAGAGCTCTATCAATTCTAATCAATTCTATAAATAACAGGAAGCCAGTGTAAGGACCATAGGATGGGGTGATGTGCTCACTCCTTTTAGTCCTAGTCAGCAACCGGGCATCCCAGTTAAAAGGGCATTACCGTAGTCTATCCTGCTTGAAATTAAAGCGTGAATACGTTTTTCTAGGTCACTCTCTGACATAAGGTCACTCAATTTTGCAATGTTCTTCAGGTTAAAAAAGGCTGATTTAGTGACTGATTTCACATGATTGTTGAAGCTCAAATCACTGTCAATGATGATGCCAAGATTTCTTACAGCATTCTTAAGTCCATTTGTGCCAAGTAGAGTAGCAACCCTGGATCTTTGCTCTTTGTTCCCAAATATAATGACCTCAGTTTTGTCTGTTCAACTGAAGAAAATGTTGTGACATCCAAGTGTTAACATGGTCGAGAGACTGATGGAGAGAATCAAGGGATGCAACATCATTGGGAGACAGAGCGAGGTAAATTTGAGTGTCATTTGCATAGTTATGATAACACATTGAGTTTTTCCCAAAGTTCTGGCCGAGTGGGAGCATGTAGAGATTAAACAATAAGGGGCTTAGGATCGATCCCTGAGGAACATCACAAGTCAAGGTTGCTGATTTGAGGTGTAGTTTTATATGGCAACAAACTAGCTCCTGCCCTGTAAGTAAGATTCTAGCCATTTTATGAAAGCACCTGAAATACCGACCAAGTGATTCAGTCGATGTACTATATATGGTGGTCAACAGTATCAAATGTTGCACTGAGGTCCAGTAGTATCAGGACAGTTGTTTTGCCTGCATCAGTGTTCAGACGAATATCGTTTATCACCTTTACAAGGGCTGTCTCTGTGCTATGGTTAGTACGGAAGCCAGATTGATAGTCATCAAAACATCTGACGATAGAAAAGCAGTTAATAGGTTAAAAACATTTTTTTCAATAATTTTTCAGATAAAAGGTCGATTTGATATTGGTCTGTTGGTGCTTAGTACTGAACGATCCAAGTTACGTTTTTTGAGCAGTGGCTTTACGACTGCTGTTTTTGGGGACCTGGGAAAAGTACCAGTTTGTAGTGATGTATTTATAATCTGAAGCACATCTGTTGTTATGAGATGAAGGACAGATTTAAAAAGACTACTGGGTAACGTATTCAGCTGGGAGGTAGCAGAGCTGAGATTTTGAACGGTTTTAATTAGAGTTTCATGGTTGATGGTACTAAATTCTGACATTTGGTGTATGGGCCCTCTTTCAGTAGCTGGTAAATCCAAAACACGAGTTGTATGCAACTGCGTTGTTATTATATGTTAATATAAATAATCAACCTCCTTATTGGTGCTACAACAGCAAATCCTTCAGTGTGATTCATGACCCTGCCGGGGCTAACAATGACACGAAGGCAGACCTCTTATCCGTTTCACACACAGATACATCAACACTTATATGTTGGGGGGAGTTGGATCGTAGGATAATTTAATTTTCAAAGGAACAGATATATTTGCAATGGATAGTTGATATAATAAAGGAAGAGAGACAAACACTGAGGGCTTTATCGCCTCTCCTATTTCCACTCCTGTTTCTTAATTGAAAAGAGAAGTTTGGACAGTGTTTGCTATTGCAAACTTAGTTCATTCTAGTCATTTAAGGTAGGCGATACATTTTTTAATGTAACTTCCAAATGTGTGCTACTGCTCTATTAAATACTCAGTGGCATAGTTGTATTCTCTATATTCTCTTGTGGTGACCCAGTTGAGCACGAGCAAAAATGTAATATAGCCTACTTCTATGCAAAATACAACACACATTCAGCACGCACTGTGTGTTATTTATATAGTACCAGTATTTATATTTTATATATAGTATTAACATATCCTAAGTATTTATAAAATAACTTTCTGAATGCTGAACAATGATTGGTTGCCTCAGCATACACTCAGTATGCTGAGGCAACCAATCCTTGTTCAGGATTGTATGAATGATAGATAAAATAATATAGGCTCCAGGTCAGGTACAAGTTAGTCTCGCAAAGCCAGACCAAACTACAGCAAGTAGAATGGTAGAAGTAAAAACGTAGAAACTATAGCAACCAAACCAAGGACTAGCTTATTGGTAACATGACGTGTAAACCCATAACCCAAGATTAAAATATGATATGCTTAGTGTAGGAAACATGCATTAACATGTCGCCTGGATCAATTTGCAACTTAGACATTTTAGAAAGTCATTTTGTAAGAAATGTTTGCATGTTTTACATTGGTGTTTGCAATCGAAAGTGGGGGAGAAAGATAAGGGATAGAGCCATAAAACTGTCAATCATTACCATGCTTTCAAAGAGAAGAGATAGAGCCATTAGCTGTCAATCATCACCATGCCAATGTAACGATTCTTAAATCGTTTACATTGGCTCCTGTATGACAGATGATTTTAAAATCATAGCTGCTCCCCTATAAATCCCTACATTTTTTAGGGCTAGACTCAGAGCATATGATATGCGGACCTGCGGACCTAGTGGGCATGCGCAGCTCAGTGACGTAGCGGTGTCGTCATAGCAACAGCAGCCGTCAACATGGTGAGTGATTGCTCCCCGTGTTTCTAGACACTCTTTCACATCATTTTCGCTAGAGTTCAACAATAATTCGAATGATTTATTTTAATATATCTGTGTAAACGTGTTATTACTGTCAGATATCTTAGTCGATCGAACGTCAATAAGAATCGTGGTGATTCTGTGCACAGTCCAGTATTCCTGGCCACCAATCTGGCAACACTCTTCGTGCAGTTAGCCCTGGCTGAGAGTCTTCATGTTAAGTTAAGTTATCATGATGTTAACGCACGTCATCACTGTCGTGTTTTTTATGTTGTTTGCTAAAGACAATCAACATGGAAAGCTGTATAGTCACGAGGGTCCAACATTCTGTGTAGAGAAGTGCATCCTGTTAGTGGTCAACACATAATAGTACTCACTATCAGTGTATTTCAGAGTATTTCACCTCTTCTTCCTCATTGTACTTCAGTGTACTTCATCCCCAGTGTGCTTCACCCTCTGTGTACTTCACCCTTTCATCCTCTGTGTACTTGACCATCTATGTACTTCACCCTCAGTGTACTTCAGAGTACTTCACCCTCTTCTTCCTCATTGTATTCAGTGTACTTCATCCTCAGTGTACTTCACCTTCTGTGTACATCACCCTCTGTGTACTTCACCCTCTGTGTACTTCACCCTCAGTGTTCTTCAGTGTACTTCACCCTCAGTGTACTTCATCCTCTCACCCTCAGTGTACTTCACCCTCTGTGTACTTCACAATCTATGTACTTCACCCTCAGTGTACTTCACCCTCTGTGTACCGCACCCTCAGTGTACTTCAGTGTACTTCACCCTCATTGTACTTAACATATTTTGCAGGCAAAAGCAACAACCATCCGAGAAGCGCTAGTGAAATGGGTAAGTCGTATGTAAACATTTGTATTAGTTAGGTGAGTGCTGCATGCAGCACTCAACTATTGTTCTTCTTAAGTTTTATTCTTTCTTCTTTATTATTCTCTGTAAACTTTGGGACCTATCTCCTTCCTAAATCTTTCACCTAGAGACTCCATTACAATTCCAAATGTTCAGATTAGCTTAGAATCGCGCGCTTCTTTTCTGATTTTCTTATTCTACTTTAAAGATACTATTTTTTACAATGGAAGTCAATTGGAGGACGGCGGAGCTGTCCGCCCATTCTCTGACAATTAATACTTCAGACTTTGTAACTTGGTGAATATTTTATCGTTAACCTTCGTTGAAAGGTTTAACAAATCAGAAAACAGAATTTTGATTACCTTTCTCAAAATCACAGTTTAAGTTCCATGTGTGCTTGTTTTCAGTTGATTCTATAAACCTCTGAAGAATCAGTCCCGCCTCCGAGGCTCCGGTTCCCTCGGGTAGTTCAAACGAGACGCAGCTTTTACTTTTTCGCCACCAGTTTATTATGTACGATCATTCAAAAAACCCATGTTATTTCCCATAGACATTTGACCGAGGGAACCGGGAGCGTCAGAGGCGGGACCTATTCTGTCTATTGATTTACGCTGAGGTTAGAGCGTGGGGACGTTCAGGCAGTGTTGCCAGATTGGGCACTTTCTGTCGCTCAATTGGACTACTTTTTACGACGTTCAGGCAGCGTTGCCAGAATAGGCGATTTTCCCCGCTACTCATAACGTTGGGCTGGAAAAACAAGCATTAGGCGAGTACATACAATTTCGGCTGTTTTAAAAACTGGCAGGATTATTATAATTCTTTCTACAAGCATCAATCTATACCAACGGAATTAAAAAGGGAATCTCGACGGTCTATAGGCCTACTTTCAACATAAAGGGCCCTATTTTAACGGTCTGAAACGCAAGTGAGAAGCACCAAATGCAAGTAGCTTTTTGGGCGGTTCTTTGGCGATGTTGCTATTTTACAGGCGGATAAATGGCTCTTGCGCTCGGCTCAAATCTAAAAAGGGTTGGTCTGAAGTAGCCTAATTACCCATAGGGGTGGTTTGGGCTTAACGTGCAATAAACCAATGAGAGTGCCATCTCCCATCCCCTTTAAGAGCCATGAGCGCATTCGAATCTGACTACTTCATATTTTGACAGTGCGTTTGCAGTCTCAGATGAGAGACAGATGCTGTCCACATGAATTTCAAACTTCAAATGGCTCAGTTTATGGCCAAATAATATGGCCTAATTCACACATGGAATAGCGTTTTTTTCCACAACTTCAGAAATACTGTGTCCTCAAATAAATTCCGGCAAAGAAAACTTAACACACATATGCGGTAACTGTGGTTCTATTGAAGGATATGCGCAATACATTTACAAGCATCGTTTCTTACCAGTATTGTATGCATTATCGTTATTGACTTGTGTTCCTAATATGGAATATCCCCCGTTAATATGCCTTGCCATGGACTGTATTATGCGTTACGCAGGGGTTGACACTAAGGCCCAATACCGTTTCTTTGCTCACTGTCTCAACCCTAACCCTCATTGCTACCCCTCATTGCTACCCCTAACCGATCCCCTACCAAATGGGACAACCCTACCCTGTGACGTCATCATGGCCTCCCCGTGCCCCCTAGCAGATAACCAGACCCCTGGTAATGTTACAAGAGACAGACTGGCTGCCATTGTCTCGGGCAACGAGCAAGACCCATTGTAAAGATGTTTAACCTGAAATGGTATTTATATTTTGTAATTGGCATGTTTAAATAAAGTATTAAAAAATAATAATAATAATTATACTATTTGTCCCTCGTAATATACCTTTATTTTGAATGTCACTTAGCTACATGTTAAAGGTGGTATTAGGGTGCACTCACACTAGGCCATCTGGCCGTGGCCGTTGGCCGTTTTCACACCTAACCGTGCTCAAATGGCCCCATTGTTCTCTGGCCTGCACTCACACTAGGCCATCTGGCCGTGGCCGTTGGCCGTCGCAGCTGTGGCCTGGCCACGGAAGGCTCTTGTACATACGTCATCACGTCGTAACACGTCATCACCAAGCGTCCGCTGCATGGACCATATAAAGTCTGCCGCCAGTCAGAGTTTTAACAACAATGGACAACAACACAGAGAACACACCAACAGTTGAACTGCTTGACGCGATGTTTACCGTTTAATGTGAAAGAAGGCTCGTCGCCTTTATTATGTCCGTGGTCGTCGCATTGACTATACGTCATCCAGCTCAGGTAGCGGCCCGTGCCGTAGCAGCACACCTCTCCCAAGTGGCCAAATTGGCCCGGCCTGGCCAGACTGGCCACACTCACACTGGCAGATTTGAGCAGGGTTAGGCCACGGCCAGATGGCCTAGTGTGAGTGCACCCTTAGATAATAATCGGTGAACAAGAACACTTTAGAAGAAACACTTTATTTAAATAAGAAACACTGAACCACACATCTAAAAATACACACACACGCATCTAAAAATACACACACACGCACACCTAAAAACACACACACACACACACACACACACACACACACACACACACACACACACACACACACACACACTCTCCTCAGCTTTTGAGAGAATGGTGGAGAATCACAACTTCTCAACCATTCCGCCAACTTTGCCTCGCTCTCCTCATGCCTCGCCTGCTCCCTGGCACTCTCCTCTTGGAAGGGGTGTCTGGGGTGGTGGAAGAGGTGCCTGGGGTGGAGGAGCATGAGGGAGAGGTGGGGGGGGGCTGGTGGCAGTGGACTCAACAAAGTCCTGAAAGAAAACGAATAAGAAGGAATTAGGAATTATATGCCAGAACTGGTAGATATGGCCATATGTTATGTACAATATTTAATAGCTATGTACACAATATAGTACTGCCAAAAAATACATTGATTAACCATGTAATATTACTAATAATATAATATATTAGTATAATAATACTTATAGAATATTACTAATATAATATAATAATAATAATATATAATAATGCACGGTCCAGGTTCTATTCCGCAATAATCAACATAGCCCTGGTAACTCCAAACAGCTCTTTTCAACTGTTCATCACCTTCTCAAACCCCCTTTACCATCCCAATCTGATGTCACCACGGAGAGGTGCAACATGCACATCAACTTTTTTAAACAAAAAGTGAATAACATCCGCTCACACCTCTCCATCACTACTGCCCTGCCCCTTCAAACTGCTGACCCACCGATTGACTCTGTCCAGACCCTCTGCTCCTTCTCCAGCATCACAAAGGAAGAGGTGGAGGACGTCATCAGGAAAATGAAGCCATCCACCTGTGCACTAGACCCCTTCCCTACAGCTCTGCTGAAGGCCAACATCTCTGCTGTCTCTCCACTCATCACCAATATCATTAACCACTCCCTCCTGGCCGGCCATATCCCATCTGCATTAAAAACGGCTGTCATCAGACCAACATTAAAAAAACCTACCCTTGATCCAGAAGTCCTCTCCAACTACAGGCCCATCTCAAATCTCCCATTTCTGTCAAAAGTTCTGGAAAAAACAGTTGCAGCACAACTCCAGGATCACCTCATACAACATCACTTGTTTGAAAAATTCCAGTCTGGTTTCCGCTATGGCCACAGTACAGAAACAGCCTTGGTCAGGGTCACAAATGACCTCCTGATGGCAGCAGACACCGGCTCCCCATCTCTCCTCATCCTCCTGGATTTAACAGCTGCTTTTGATACGGTTGACCACAATATTCTCCTTCACCGCCTGCAATACACCATTGGACTATCAGGAAATGTAAAGAACTGGTTCACCTCGTACCTCACTGACAGAACTGAGCACGTTGCCCTGGGCAAAGCAAAATCACACACCAACAACGTCACCTGCGGTGTCCCCCAGGGCTCGGTGTTGGGCCCCACACTGTTCTCACTGTACATGCTCCCCCTGGGTAGTGTCATTAGCAGGCATGGCTTGTCTTACCACTGTTATGCTGATGATACACAGCTCTACATCAGGACAACCCCCACTTCTTCTGCCCCTCTGCCAACATCCACACTGACCACCTGCCTGGAGGAGATAGAGGCGTGGATGAAGCTCAACTTCCTACAACTTAACAGCCATAAAACGGAAGCCATCCTTATTGGCACGCCACATCAGCTCCGCTCCCCCACCATCACCAATATCACCTTCTCTGGCAAAAACATCCCCCTTTCCACATCCGTCACCAACCTCGGTGTTAAAATGGACCCACAACTTAATTTTGACACCCACATCAAACACCTCTGTAAGACAGCTTTATACCACCTCAGGAACATCGCCAAACTCCGCCAATCACTCACCCTGGCTGATGCAGAGAAGCTCGTCCATGCCTTTGTCTCCTCCAGGTTGGACTACTGCAATGCACTCCTCATTGGGATCCCTGGCAAGAGCATCCAGAGGCTCCAATACATTCAAAACAGTGCTGCCAGGGTCCTGATGAGGGTGCGCAAGCATGACCACATCACCCCCATCCTGAAATCACTGCACTGGCTCCCTGTCTCACTCAGAATTGAGTACAAGGTCTCCCTCCTCACCCACCAGTGCCTTCACGGACTTGCCCCCCTCTACCTTCAGGAACTCCTCACCCCCCGACAAACTCACGTACACTCCGTTCAGGATCCACTCACACCCTCCAAACCCGACATACGAAGCTGTGCACCATGGGTGATCGGGCCTTTTCTGCTGCTGCCCCTAGACTATGGAACGCCCTCCCTGACCACCTGAGGGCTCCACAGACTACAGCTCTTTTTAAACGGAACCTCAAAACCCATCTCTTTAAAAGAGCATTTAGCTAAACTTTCTTTGAGGTTCCCCCTTTTTAATAGTTTTTTTTTTTTTTTTTCTGAAGCACTTTTAGATTCTTGAATATAAAGTGCATTATAAATAAAATGTATTATTATTATTATTATTAATATAATATGTGTATATATATTACTTATAGAATATTGCTAAATATATAATATATTAGTATAAAGCTTATTTTTAACCTGGAGTCACTAGAACATGGAAGATCTGGATATCATACGACATGATATGCAGCCCGGTCTGCAGCCCGGTCGATGGCCGGGCTGCAGAGCCCGGTCGACGGCCGGGCTGCCGGCCGAGAACCGGGGTCGGGCGGCCCGCGAAAGTCGGCCTCGCGATCTACCGCAAAAGTCGGCCGCGGACTTTCGCGATCTTCCGAGAGTCCACGGCCGGGCTTTGAAGCCCGCGGCCGGGCTGCAGAGTATAATTTAATAAAATAATTACTAGTTAATTACAGAGAAAACACTTACATTTGGGTTTTTCCAATCCTGTCGCTTCTTTTCGCCCTCCATCTTGTCTAGGATATTTCTTGATTTTCCGTTTTCTCGCAAGGTATTGTGGGAGCAAGTCAGAACTGAAGCGCTTTGAGGGTGCCCATGGAAAATCTCAATTTTGAGGGGATGTTAGCCCTCCCCCTACCCCTTAAGCTACCTTTAAAATGGTATTGGGACATGGCTCCACGGCACGTGAACGCGCAACAGCGAGGGTTAGGGCTGAGATTTTGAAGCGAGCCAAGTAATGGGATTCAACCTAACGGTTGCCCGCTTGCCCGGGGCAAGTAAAAAAAATGTTTGGGCAAGTTGAGATTTTTTCTGGTTGCCCGAACGGGCAAGTGGATTTTGGGTGGATGTTAATATAAAAGCTATTTATTCAAATTGTTTTTAGAAACTGCAGAACAACCTTTTGTTCCTCAAAACCACACAAAATAGAAGTATTTGCAATTGATCAGCGCGCTGTCTTCTCTTCTCTCGGAAAGCGAGTTAACAGACACGCATCGCTTCAGTGCGAATATAGCCCCGCCTTCTGTCACTCGCAGTGCGGTCTCTGGCAGTGATTCGCTAAAGGTTAGCCAACACAGCTAGCATCTCAAGTGCAGCACCTCCGCGAACGGTTTAGGTAGAAGTTAAATGTAGTAGTGATGGAGGAGTGCAGTTTGGAAGTACTTTGGATTCAGGCAAATTATCAAGGAAAGTCAAGAACACGGCTTTGGGTTCCATAACTGTGCACATGCACACAGCAATAGCGATCTTTTTCACGAAATTGGACCCTCACAAACTACTGTAGGCTATATATTAGGCCTACATGAAAGCTGAGCCTCCACTTATTCCAACAGTCCAAACCATATCATTCTGTGACTAAAACTCGCAAATAACAACTTAAGAAGAAACGTCCCCTTTTCCAAAAATGAAGTATTACCAAAAATGAAGTATTACCTTTGTGATTTTTGTCTACAAAGTTGATTCTGATCGAATAAAACCACCATAAACAGATTATCCAGTATCTGGGCCAAATTTTGCAACATAACATGGTGTTTTCAATCATGAATAAGAGAAGGTTTCTTAGGAAATAGGTAAATTGCCTTCAAACAGAAAACATATTCTTTAGCGCAATCTAGTGGCCATATATTTATTTGCGAGTGTTTGGCTTGGTGCATTCGATTGCCCTGAACTTTAAATAGAGGTGTCAAGTGTCAAAATTGTAAGATATCTACCTTTATTTGTGTCTCATAGTAAGACAGTGCTCCCAACTGATAACGACCAACTGATACTGATAATTATTTCAGGTGGAAATGTTATCTTCCACTTATGCTGTGTTCCATGGCTTTATTCACTTTAACCAAGTATTATCCCCATTGAATATTTCACTTGCACAACAATCTTTCTTTTGGCCCAAAGATGACATTACCGCCCTTGCAGTTGTGGAGATATAATCTATTTACTTTGGGTATGTTCTTTCCTGAAAAAAACTTTTCCCTGATATAAAAAATGGTATAGAATATCTATCTTTTTCCAGGAATAGTGTTGAAGTTAGAAAATAAAGTATCGTGACTGACAACCCTACTAGAAATGTGATTATTCAGTTAGAGCTACAAGAATCTTGAAAGTTAAAAAGACATATCTTTGCTACTACCTCTGACATTTAGTTATGTACATTTGCATAAAATCATGCAGGTCTACATATAACTTGGTGATAGCTTTAATAGGTTGGAACGGTGGACTGAAATCACTTCATGGCACGATGTGACCGCTCGATAATAAGTAAATAAGTAAACAAAGAGAAGTTTGTTATTTTTTAAACACAACATGTGTGGAAGCTAACATTCAGCATCAGATGATTTTTCTGAACGCCCCCTAACCAGGCCGGGTGCCTGGCAAAAAGAGGCCCGTTCACGATTCTGATTATAATTTGGGCAAGTGAACATTACATTCGGGTAAGTTGAACCTGACCTGTACTTGCCCGATGGGCAAGTGCTTTTGAAACCTTAGTGTCAACCCCTGGTTACGTGTTTAGTTTGCGTGTGTTAA